>NW_026645905.1:0-199523 GCF_949987535.1 Balaenoptera acutorostrata
CCCGAGAAGTTTATGTCTCCTTACTTATGTTTGTTTTTTAAATTTAATTTCTATTTCTTATCGGAGTAAACTTGATTAGAGTGTTTTGATTGTCTGCTGTACAGAATCGGCTCAATGATTCATACATATGTCTGTTCATCTTCGGATCCTGTTAGCATGTATGTGATTACAGAATGTATATTTTAAAGGTATTGGTGATTATATAATTCATATAGTTTATCTGTTATATGTTTATATACATTTAACATACATTAGTATATGTATGTAAACGCCATAGTCCTAATTTACCCAACCTCCCACCTTTCATTTTGGCTAACCATTAGTTTATTTGATAAGTCTGTGAGTGTCTTTTTTTGTGGAAATATGTTCATTGGTAGCAATCTTAGGATAACATGTATAAATGATATCATAGGATATTTGTCATACCCTTGTGACTTACTTAACCCTATATGATTATTTCTAGGCTCAACTGTAGTCCTGAAAACGGCATTGTTCATTTTGTTCGCGAGGCCACTATTCCATTTGGTACGTATACCATTTGGTCTTTGTCCATTCATCTGTTTATGGACCTTTTTTTGCTTCCATGTCTTGGCTATTTCAATATTGCTGCAGTGCACATTTGCCTGCCTCTGTCTTTCCGATTCTGGTGGTCTTAGTTAATAGGCTCAAAAGGTGCCCTGTCGCATCATATGGTAGCTCAGTTTTTACGTTGTAAAGCAGCTCCATTCCGTTTTTGTTAGTGCTGTTACCACTTTAGATCCCACCAGAGCTAGGAGGTACAGAGTTCTCTAAAACCCCTTCTGCATTTATAGTTTGTGGACTTTTTGCTGATGGCCATTTGACCTGTGTGAGCTGAAACCTTTTTGGAGGTTGGATAGGCATGTGGCTAATCATTCCTTATACTGAGCTTTAGGCATCCCCTTTTTCTTCTTTTCCTTTTTTTGTTAAAGAGTGAGTACAACTTCCCTCTTCATATTGACTTCTTGAAAAATTTCTCATGTGTTGAATTTTCTTGCCTATTCCCTACCCCAGGGCCTTTTTTGAGGGCAGGTGTCATTTAGAGCACTGCAGTCCTTGTGACTCGTAATCAACCATTAGCACTGGGTTTAAAGCTGCTGTTGTGGGAAACAGCCACAAGGCGGCAGCATTATTACGTTCTCAACTCTTGCTACTAGGGCAACAGAGTCTTCCTGGAGGTAGTGTTCCGAGGTTGTAAACTAGAGTGGAATGTGCTGGGACAAGCCCCCAGAACTTTATGTCTCCTTCCTTATGTTTGTTTTTTAAATTTAATTTCTATTTCTTATCGGAGTTAATTTGATTAGAGTGTTTTGATTGTCTGGCTGTACAGAATCTGCTCAATGATTCATACATATGTCTGTGCATCTTCGGATCCTGTTGGCATGTATGTGATTACAGAATGTATATTTTAAAGGTATTGTGATTATATAATTTATATAGTTTATATGTTATATGTTTATATACATTTAACAAACATTACTATATGTATGTAAACGCCATAGTCCTAATTTACCCATCCTCCCACCTTTCATTTTGGCTAACCATTAGTTTATTTGATAAGTCTGTGAGTGTCTTTTTTTGTGGAAATATGTTCATTGGTAGCAATCTTAGGATAACATGTGTAAATGATATCATAGGATATTTGTCATACCTTTTTTTTTTAAAATTAATAGCTACTTTATTTATTTATTTATTTATTTATTTATCTATTTATTTAGCTGTGTTGGGTCTTCGTTTCGTGCGAGGGCTTTCTCTAGTTGCGGCAAGCGGGAGCCACTCTTCATTGCGGTGCGCAGGCCTCTCACTATCGTGGCCCCTCCCGTTACGGGTCACAGGCTCCAGATGCGCAGGCTCAGCAGTTGTGGCTCACGGTCCCAGTTGCTCCGTGGCACGTGGGATCCTCCCAGACCAGGGCTGGAACCTGCGTCCCCTGCATTAGCAGGCAGATTCTCAACCACTGCGCCACCAGGGAAGCCCCTGTCATACCCTATTGACTTACTTAACCTTATATGGTTATTTCTAGGCTCAACTGTAGTCCTGAACACGGCATTGTTCATTTTGTTCCCGAGGCTACTATTCCATTCTGTCGATAGACCACTTCTTCTTTGTCCATTCATCTGTTTATGGATCTTTTTTTGTTTCCATTTCTTGGCTTTTTCAATATTGCTGCAGTGCACATTTGCCTGCCTCTGTCTTTCCGATTCTGGTGGTCTTAAGTTATAGGCCCAAAAGGTGCCCTGCCGCATCATATGGTAGCTCAGTTTTTACCCTGTAAAGCAGCTCGATTCAGTTTGCGTTAGAGCTGTTATCACTTTACATCCCACCAGCAGCTAGAAGGTACACAGTTCTCTAAAACCCCTTCAGCATTTATAGTTTGTAGACTTTTTGTTGATGGTCATGATTGGTGTGAGCTGAAACCTTTTTGAATTCGAATTTGCCTGTGGCTAATAATTCCTTATACTGAGCTTTAGGCATGTCCTCTTTTTTCTTTTCCTTTTTTTTAAAGAGTGAGTACAACTTCCCTCCTCTTATTGACTTCTTGAAAATTTTCTCATGTCTTGAATTTTTTTGCCTATTCCCTACCGCAGGGCATTTTTTGAGGGCAGGTGTCATTTAGAGCCCTGCAGTCCTTGTGACTATTAAGCAACAATTGGCACTGGGTATAAAGCTGCTGTTGTGGGAAACAGCCACAAGGCGGCAGCATTATTACGTTCTCAACTCTTGTTACTAGGGCAACAGAGTCTTCCTCTAGGTAGTGTTCCGAGGTTATAAATTAGAGTGGAATGTGCTGGGAGAAGCCCGGAGAAGTTTATGTCTCCTTACATATGTTTGTTTTTTAAATTTAATTTCTATTTCTTATCGGAGTAAATTTGATTAGAGTGTTTTGATTGTCTGGCTGTACAGAATCGGCTCAATGATTCATACATATGTCTGTTCATCTTCGGATCCTGTTAGCATGTATGTGATTACACAATGTATATTTTAAAGGTATTGGTGATTATATAATTCATATAGTTTATCTGTTATATGTTTATATACATTTAACATACATTAGTATATGTATGTAAACGCCATAGTCCTAATTTACCCATCCTCCCACCTTTCATTTTGGCTAACCATTAGTTTATTTGATAAGTCTGTGAGTGTCTGTTTTTGTGGAAATATGTTCATTGGTAGCAATCTTAGGATAACATGTATAAATGATATCATAGGATATTTGTCATACCTTTTTGACTTACTTAACCTTATATGATTATTTCTAGGCTCAACTGTAGTCCTGAACACGGCATTGTTCATTTTTTTTCCGAGGCTACTATTCCATTCTGTCCATATACCACTTCTTCTTTGTCCATTCATCTGTTTATGGATCTTTTTTTGCTTCCATTTCTTGGCTATTTCAATATTGCTGCAGTGCACATTTGCCTGCCTCTGTCTTTCCGATTCTGGTGGTCTTAGGTTATAGGCCCAAAAGGTGCCCTGCCGCATCATATGGTAGCTCAGTTTTTACCTTGTAAAGCAGCTCGATTCAGTTTGCGTTAGTGCTGTTACCACTTTACATCCCACCAGCAGCTAGAAGGTACACAGTTCTCTAAAACCCCTTCAGCATTTATAGTTTGTAAACGTTTTGCTGGTGGTCATGACTGGTGTGAGCTGAAACCTTTTTGAATTTGAATTTGCCTGTGGCTTATAATTCCTTATACTGAGCTTTAGGCATGTCCTTTTTTTTCTTTTCCTTTTTTTTAAAGAGTGAGTACAACTTCCCTCCTCTTATTGACTTCTTGAAAATTTTCTCATGTCTTGAATTTTCTTGCCTATTCCCTACCCCAGGGCCTTTTTTGAAGGCAGGTGTCATTTAGTGCCCTGCAGTCCTTGTGACTATTAAGCAACAATAGGCACTGGGTATAAAGCTGCTGTTGTGGGAAACAGCCACAAGGCGGCAGCATTATTACGTTCTCAACTCTTGTTACTAGGGCAACAGAGTCTTCCTCTAGGTAGTGTTCCGAGGTTGTGAGTTAGAGTGGAATGTGCTGGGAGAAGCCCCGAGAAGTTTATGTCTCCTTACTTCTGTTTGTTTTTTAAATTTAATTTCTATTTCTTATCGGAGTAAATTTGATTAGAGTGTTTTCATTGTCTGGCTGTACAGAATCTGCTCCATGATTCATACATATGTCTGTTCATCTTCGGATCCTGTTAGCATGTATGTGATTACAGAATGTATATTTTAAAGGTATTGTGATTATATAAATTATATAGTTTATATGTTATATGTTTATATACATTTAACAAACATTACTATATGTATGTTAGCGCCATAGTCCTAATTTACCCATCCTCCCACCTTTCATTTTGGCTAACCATTAGTTTATTTGATAAGTCTGTGAGTGTCTTTTTTTGTGGAAATATGTTCATTGGTAGCAATCTTAGGATAACATGTATAAATGATATCATAGGATATTTGTCATCCCCTTTTTTTAAAATTAATAGCTACTTTATTTATTTATTTATCTATTTATTTAGCTGTGTTGGGTCTTCGTTTCGTGCGAGGGCTTTCTCTAGTTGCGGCAAGCGGGGGCCACTCTTCATTGCGGTGCGCGGGCCTCTCTGTATCGTGGCCCCTCCCGTTGCGTGGCACAGGCTCCAGATGCGCAGGCTCAGCAGTTGTGGCTCACGGTCCCAGTTGCTCCGTGGCACGTGGGATCCTCCCAGACCAGGGCTCGAACCCGCGTCCCCTGCATTAGCAGGCAGATTCTCAACCACCGCGCCACCAGGGAAGCCCCTGTCATACCCTTTTGACTTACTTAACGTTATATGATTATTCCTAGGCTCAACTGTAGTCCTGAAAATGGCATTGTTCATTTTGTTCCCGAGGCTTCTATTCCATTTGGTACGTATACCACTTCGTCTTTGTCCATTCATCTGTTTATGGACCTTTTTTTGCTTCCATGTCTTGGCTATTTCAATATTGCTGCAGTGCACATTTGCCTGCCTCTGTCTTTCCGATTCTGGTGGTCTTAGTTAATAGGCTGAAAAGGTGCCCTGTCGCATCATATGGTAGCTCAGTTTTTACGTTGTAAAGCAGCTCCATTCCGTTTTTGTTAGTGCTGTTACCACTTTAGATCCCACCAGAGCTAGGAGGTACAGAGTTCTCTAAAACCCCTTCTGCATTTATAGTTTGTGGACTTTTTGCTGATGGCCATTTGACCTGTGTGAGCTGAAACCTTTTTGGAGGTTGGATAGGCATGTGGCTAATCATTCCTTATACTGAGCTTTAGGCATCCCCTTTTTCTTCTTGTCCTTTTTTTGTGAAAGAGTGAGTACAACTTCCCTCTTCATATTGACTTCTTGAAAAATTTCTCATGTGTTGAATTTTCTTGCCTATTCCCTACCCCAGGGCCTTTTTTGAGGGCAGGTGTCATTTAGAGCACTGCAGTCCTTGTGACTCGTAATCAACCATTAGCACTGGGTTTAAAGCTGCTGTTGTGGGAAACAGCCACAAGGCGGCAGCATTATTACGTTCTCAACTCTTGCTACTAGGGCAACAGAGTCTTCCTGGAGGTAGTGTTCCGAGGTTGTAAACTAGAGTGGAATGTGCTGGGACAAGCCCCCAGAACTTTATGTCTCCTCCCTTATGTTTGTTTTTTAAATTTAATTTCTATTTCTTATCGGAGTAAATTTGATTAGAGTGTTTTGATTGTCTGGCTGTACAGAATCTGCTCAATGATTCATACATATGTCTGTGCATCTTCGGATCCTGTTGGCATGTATGTGATTACAGAATGTATATTTTAAAGGTATTGTGATTATATAATTTATATAGTTTATATGTTATATGTTTATATACATTTAACAAACATTACTATATGTATGTAAACGCCATAGTCCTAATTTACCCATCCTCCCACCTTTCATTTTGGCTAACCATTAGTTTATTTGATAAGTCTGTGAGTGTCTTTTTTTGTGGAAATATGTTCATTGGTAGCAATCTTAGGATAACATGTGTAAATGATATCATAGGATATTTGTCATACCTTTTTTTTTTTAAATTAATAGCTACTTTATTTATTTATTTATTTATTTATTTATCTATTTATTTAGCTGTGTTGGGTCTTCGTTTCGTGCGAGGGCTTTCTCTAGTTGCGGCAAGCGGGAGCCACTCTTCATTGCGGTGCGCAGGCCTCTCACTATCGTGGCCCCTCCCGTTACGGGTCACAGGCTCCAGATGCGCAGGCTCAGCAGTTGTGGCTCACGGTCCCAGTTGCTCCGTGGCACGTGGGATCCTCCCAGACCAGGGCTCGAACCCGCGTCCCCTGCATTAGCAGGCAGATTCTCAACCACTGCGCCACAAGGGAAGCCCCTGTCATACCCTATTGACTTACTTAACCTTATATGGTTATTTCTAGGCTCAACTGTAGTCCTGAACACGGCATTGTTCATTTTGTTCCCGAGGCTACTATTCCATTCTGTCGATAGACCACTTCTTCTTTGTCCATTCATCTGTTTATGGATCTTTTTTTGTTTCCATTTCTTGGCTATTTCAATATTGCTGCAGTGCACATTTGCCTGCCTCTGTCTTTCCGATTCTGGTGGTCTTAAGTTATAGGCCCAAAAGGTGCCCTGCCGCATCATATGGTAGCTCAGTTTTTACCCTGTAAAGCAGCTCGATTCAGTTTGCGTTAGAGCTGTTATCACTTTACATCCCACCAGCAGCTAGAAGGTACACAGTTCTCTAAAACCCCTTCAGCATTTATAGTTTGTAGACTTTTTGCTGATGGTCATGATTGGTGTGAGCTGAAACCTTTTTGAATTCGAATTTGCCTGTGGCTAATAATTCCTTATACTGAGCTTTAGGCATGTCCTCTTTTTTCTTTTCCTTTTTTTTAAAGAGTGAGTACAACTTCCCTCCTCTTATTGACTTCTTGAAAATTTTCTCATGTCTTGAATTTTTTTGCCTATTCCCTACCGCAGGGCATTTTTTGAGGGCAGGTGTCATTTAGAGCCCTGCAGTCCTTGTGACTATTAAGCAACAATTGGCACTGGGTATAAAGCTGCTGTTGTGGGAAACAGCCACAAGGCGGCAGCATTATTACGTTCTCAACTCTTGTTACTAGGGCAACAGAGTCTTCCTCTAGGTAGTGTTCCGAGGTTATAAATTAGAGTGGAATGTGCTGGGAGAAGCCCGGAGAAGTTTATGTCTCCTTACATATGTTTGTTTTTTAAATTTAATTTCTATTTCTTATCGGAGTAAATTTGATTAGAGTGTTTTGATTGTCTGGCTGTACAGAATCGGCTCAATGATTCATACATATGTCTGTTCATCTTCGGATCCTGTTAGCATGTATGTGATTACACAATGTATATTTTAAAGGTATTGGTGATTATATAATTCATATAGTTTATCTGTTATATGTTTATATACATTTAACATACATTAGTATATGTATGTAAACGCCATAGTCCTAATTTACCCATCCTCCCACCTTTCATTTTGGCTAACCATTAGTTTATTTGATAAGTCTGTGAGTGTCTGTTTTTGTGGAAATATGTTCATTGGTAGCAATCTTAGGATAACATGTATAAATGATATCATAGGATATTTGTCATACCTTTTTGACTTACTTAACCTTATATGATTATTTCTAGGCTCAACTGTAGTCCTGAACACGGCATTGTTTCTTTTTTTTCCGAGGCTACTATTCCATGCTGTCCATATACCTCTTCTTTTTGTCCATTCATCTGTTTATGGATCTTTTTTTGCTTCCATTTCTTGGCTATTTCAATATTGCTGCAGTGCACATTTGCCTGCCTCTGTCTTTCCGATTCTGGTGGTCTTAGGTTATAGGCCCAAAAGGTGCCCTGCCGCATCATATGGTAGCTCAGTTTTTACCTTGTAAAGCAGCTCGATTCAGTTTGCGTTAGTGCTGTTACCACTTTACATCCCACCAGCAGCTAGAAGGTACACAGTTCTCTAAAACCCCTTCAGCATTTATAGTTTGTAAACATTTTGCTAGTGGTCATGACTGGTGTGAGCTGAAACCTTTTTGAATTTGAATTTGCCTGTGGCTTATAATTCCTTATACTGAGCTTTAGGCATGTCCTTTTTTTTCTTTTCCTTTTTTTTAAAGAGTGAGTACAACTTCCCTCCTCTTATTGACTTCTTGAAAATTTTCTCATGTCTTGAATTTTCTTGCCTATTCCCTACCCCAGGGCCTTTTTTGAAGGCAGGTGTCATTTAGTGCCCTGCAGTCCTTGTGACTATTAAGCAACAATAGGCACTGGGTATAAAGCTGCTGTTGTGGGAAACAGCCACAAGGCGGCAGCATTATTACGTTCTCAACTCTTGTTACTAGGGCAACAGAGTCTTCCTCTAGGTAGTGTTCCGAGGTTGTGAGTTAGAGTGGAATGTGCTGGGAGAAGACCCGAGAAGTTTATGTCTCCTTACTTCTGTTTGTTTTTTAAATTTAATTTCTATTTCTTATCGGAGTAAATTTGATTAGAGTGTTTTCATTGTCTGGCTGTACAGAATCTGCTCCATGATTCATACATATGTCTGTTCATCTTCGGATCCTGTTAGCATGTATGTGATTACAGAATGTATATTTTAAAGGTATTGTGATTATATAAATTATATAGTTTATATGTTATATGTTTATATACATTTAACAAACATTACTATATGTATGTTAGCGCCATAGTCCTAATTTACCCATCCTCCCACCTTTCATTTTGGCTAACCATTAGTTTATTTGATAAGTCTGTGAGTGTCTTTTTTTGTGGAAATATGTTCATTGGTAGCAATCTTAGGATAACATGTATAAATGATATCATAGGATATTTGTCATCCCCTTTTTTTAAAATTAATAGCTACTTTATTTATTTATTTATCTATTTATTTAGCTGTGTTGGGTCTTCGTTTCGTGCGAGGGCTTTCTCTAGTTGCGGCAAGCGGGGGCCACTCTTCATTGCGGTGCGCGGGCCTCTCTGTATCGTGGCCCCTCCCGTTGCGTGGCACAGGCTCCAGATGCGCAGGCTCAGCAGTTGTGGCTCACGGTCCCAGTTGCTCCGTGGCACGTGGGATCCTCCCAGACCAGGGCTCGAACCCGCGTCCCCTGCATTAGCAGGCAGATTCTCAACCACCGCGCCACCAGGGAAGCCCCTGTCATACCCTTTTGACTTACTTAACGTTATATGATTATTCCTAGGCTCAACTGTAGTCCTGAAAATGGCATTGTTCATTTTGTTCCCGAGGCTTCTATTCCATTTGGTACGTATACCACTTCGTCTTTGTCCATTCATCTGTTTATGGACCTTTTTTTGCTTCCATGTCTTGGCTATTTCAATATTGCTGCAGTGCACATTTGCCTGCCTCTGTCTTTCCGATTCTGGTGGTCTTAGTTAATAGGCTGAAAAGGTGCCCTGTCGCATCATATGGTAGCTCAGTTTTTACGTTGTAAAGCAGCTCCATTCCGTTTTTGTTAGTGCTGTTACCACTTTAGATCCCACCAGAGCTAGGAGGTACAGAGTTCTCTAAAACCCCTTCTGCATTTATAGTTTGTGGACTTTTTGCTGATGGCCATTTGACCTGTGTGAGCTGAAACCTTTTTGGAGGTTGGATAGGCATGTGGCTAATCATTCCTTATACTGAGCTTTAGGCATCCCCTTTTTCTTCTTTTCCTTTTTTTGTGAAAGAGTGAGTACAACTTCCCTCTTCATATTGACTTCTTGAAAAATTTCTCATGTGTTGAATTTTCTTGCCTATTCCCTACCCCAGGGCCTTTTTTGAGGGCAGGTGTCATTTAGAGCACTGCAGTCCTTGTGACTCGTAATCAACCATTAGCACTGGGTTTAAAGCTGCTGTTGTGGGAAACAGCCACAAGGCGGCAGCATTATTACGTTCTCAACTCTTGCTACTAGGGCAACAGAGTCTTCCTGGAGGTAGTGTTCCGAGGTTGTAAACTAGAGTGGAATGTGCTGGGACAAGCCCCCAGAACTTTATGTCTCCTTCCTTATGTTTGTTTTTTAAATTTAATTTCTATTTCTTATCGGAGTTAATTTGATTAGAGTGTTTTGATTGTCTGGCTGTACAGAATCTGCTCAATGATTCATACATATGTCTGTGCATCTTCGGATCCTGTTGGCATGTATGTGATTACAGAATGTATATTTTAAAGGTATTGTGATTATATAATTTATATAGTTTATATGTTATATGTTTATATACATTTAACATACATTAGTATATGTATGTAAACGCCATAGTCCTAATTTACCCATCCTCCCACCTTTCATTTTGGCTAACCATTAGTTTATTTGATAAGTCTGTGAGTGTCTTTTTTTGTGGAAATATGTTCATTGGTAGCAATCTTAGGATAACATGTGTAAATGATATCATAGGATATTTGTCATACCTTTTTTTTTAAATTAATAGCTACTTTATTTATTTATTTATTTATTTATCTATTTATTTAGCTGTGTTGGGTCTTCGTTTCGTGCGAGGGCTTTCTCTAGTTGCGGCAAGCGGGAGCCACTCTTCATTGCGGTGCGCAGGCCTCTCACTATCGTGGCCCCTCCCGTTACGGGTCACAGGCTCCAGATGCGCAGGCTCAGCAGTTGTGGCTCACGGTCCCAGTTGCTCCGTGGCACGTGGGATCCTCCCAGACCAGGGCTCGAACCCGCGTCCCCTGCATTAGCAGGCAGATTCTCAACCACTGCGCCACCAGGGAAGCCCCTGTCATACCCTATTGACTTACTTAACCTTATATGGTTATTTCTAGGCTCAACTGTAGTCCTGAACACGGCATTGTTCGTTTTGTTCCCGAGGCTACTATTCCATTCTGTCGATAGACCACTTCTTCTTTGTCCATTCATCTGTTTATGGATCTTTTTTTGTTTCCATTTCTTGGCTATTTCAATATTGCTGCAGTGCACATTTGCCTGCCTCTGTCTTTCCGATTCTGGTGGTCTTAAGTTATAGGCCCAAAAGGTGCCCTGCCGCATCATATGGTAGCTCAGTTTTTACCCTGTAAAGCAGCTCGATTCAGTTTGCGTTAGAGCTGTTATCACTTTACATCCCACCAGCAGCTAGAAGGTACACAGTTCTCTAAAACCCCTTCAGCATTTATAGTTTGTAGACTTTTTGCTGATGGTCATGATTGGTGTGAGCTGAAACCTTTTTGAATTTGAATTTGCCTGTGGCTAATAATTCCTTATACTGAGCTTTAGGCATGTCCTCTTTTTTCTTTTCCTTTTTTTTAAAGAGTGAGTACAACTTCCCTCCTCTTATTGACTTCTTGAAAATTTTCTCATGTCTTGAATTTTTTTGCCTATTGCCTACCGCAGGGCATTTTTTGAGGGCAGGTGTCATTTAGAGCCCTGCAGTCCTTGTGACTATTAAGCAACAATTGGCACTGGGTATAAAGCTGCTGTTGTGGGAAACAGCCACAAGGCGGCAGCATTATTACGTTCTCAACTCTTGTTACTAGGGCAACAGAGTCTTCCTCTAGGTAGTGTTCCGAGGTTATAAATTAGAGTGGAATGTGCTGGGAGAAGCCCGGAGAAGTTTATGTCTCCTTACATATGTTTGTTTTTTAAGTTTAATTTCTATTTCTTATCGGAGTAAATTTGATTAGAGTGTTTTGATTGTCTGGCTGTACAGAATCGGCTCAATGATTCATACATATGTCTGTTCATCTTCGGATCCTGTTAGCATGTATGTGATTACACAATGTATATTTTAAAGGTATTGGTGATTATATAATTCATATAGTTTATCTGTTATATGTTTATATACATTTAACATACATTAGTATATGTATGTAAACGCCATAGTCCTAATTTACCCATCCTCCCACCTTTCATTTTGGCTAACCATTAGTTTATTTGATAAGTCTGTGAGTGTCTGTTTTTGTGGAAATATGTTCATTGGTAGCAATCTTAGGATAACATGTATAAATGATATCATAGGATATTTGTCATACCTTTTTGACTTACTTAACCTTATATGATTATTTCTAGGCTCAACTGTAGTCCTGAACACGGCATTGTTTCTTTTTTTTCCGAGGCTACTATTCCATGCTGTCCATATACCTCTTCTTTTTGTCCATTCATCTGTTTATGGATCTTTTTTTGCTTCCATTTCTTGGCTATTTCAATATTGCTGCAGTGCACATTTGCCTGCCTCTGTCTTTCCGATTCTGGTGGTCTTAGGTTATAGGCCCAAAAGGTGCCCTGCCGCATCATATGGTAGCTCAGTTTTTACCTTGTAAAGCAGCTCGATTCAGTTTGCGTTAGTGCTGTTACCACTTTACATCCCACCAGCAGCTAGAAGGTACACAGTTCTCTAAAACCCCTTCAGCATTTATAGTTTGTAAACTTTTTGCTAGTGGTCATGACTGGTGTGAGCTGAAACCTTTTTGAATTTGAATTTGCCTGTGGCTTATAATTCCTTATACTGAGCTTTAGGCATGTCCTTTTTTTTCTTTTCCTTTTTTTTAAAGAGTGAGTACAACTTCCCTCCTCTTACTGACTTCTTGAAAATTTTCTCATGTCTTGAATTTTCTTGCCTATTCCCTACCCCAGGGCCTTTTTTGAAGGCAGGTGTCATTTAGTGCCCTGCAGTCCTTGTGACTATTAAGCAACAATAGGCACTGGGTATAAAGCTGCTGTTGTGGGAAACAGCCACAAGGCGGCAGCATTATTACGTTCTCAACTCTTGTTACTAGGGCAACAGAGTCTTCCTCTAGGTAGTGTTCCGAGGTTGTGAGTTAGAGTGGAATGTGCTGGGAGAAGCCCCGAGAAGTTTATGTCTCCTTACTTCTGTTTGTTTTTTAAATTTAATTTCTATTTCTTATCGGAGTAAATTTGATTAGAGTGTTTTCATTGTCTGGCTGTACAGAATCTGCTCCATGATTCATACATATGTCTGTTCATCTTCGGATCCTGTTAGCATGTATGTGATTACAGAATGTATATTTTAAAGGTATTGTGATTATATAAATTATATAGTTTATATGTTATATGTTTATATACATTTAACAAACATTACTATATGTATGTTAGCGCCATAGTCCTAATTTACCCATCCTCCCACCTTTCATTTTGGCTAACCATTAGTTTATTTGATAAGTCTGTGAGTGTCTTTTTTTGTGGAAATATGTTCATTGGTAGCAATCTTAGGATAACATGTATAAATGATATCATAGGATATTTGTCATCCCCTTTTTTTAAAATTAATAGCTACTTTATTTATTTATTTATCTATTTATTTAGCTGTGTTGGGTCTTCGTTTCGTGCGAGGGCTTTCTCTAGTTGCGGCAAGCGGGGGCCACTCTTCATTGCGGTGCGCGGGCCTCTCTGTATCGTGGCCCCTCCCGTTGCGTGGCACAGGCTCCAGATGCGCAGGCTCAGCAGTTGTGGCTCACGGTCCCAGTTGCTCCGTGGCACGTGGGATCCTCCCAGACCAGGGCTCGAACCCGCGTCCCCTGCATTAGCAGGCAGATTCTCAACCACCGCGCCACCAGGGAAGCCCCTGTCATACCCTTTTGACTTACTTAACGTTATATGATTATTCCTAGGCTCAACTGTAGTCCTGAAAATGGCATTGTTCATTTTGTTCCCGAGGCTTCTATTCCATTTGGTACGTATACCACTTCGTCTTTGTCCATTCATCTGTTTATGGACCTTTTTTTGCTTCCATGTCTTGGCTATTTCAATATTGCTGCAGTGCACATTTGCCTGCCTCTGTCTTTCCGATTCTGGTGGTCTTAGTTAATAGGCTGAAAAGGTGCCCTGTCGCATCATATGGTAGCTCAGTTTTTACCTTGTAAAGCAGCTCCATTCCGTTTTTGTTAGTGCTGTTACCACTTTAGATCCCACCAGAGCTAGGAGGTACAGAGTTCTCTAAAACCCCTTCTGCATTTATAGTTTGTGGACTTTTTGCTGATGGCCATTTGACCTGTGTGAGCTGAAACCTTTTTGGAGGTTGGATAGGCATGTGGCTAATCATTCCTTATACTGAGCTTTAGGCATCCCCTTTTTCTTCTTTTCCTTTTTTTGTTAAAGAGTGAGTACAACTTCCCTCTTCATATTGACTTCTTGAAAAATTTCTCATGTGTTGAATTTTCTTGCCTATTCCCTACCCCAGGGCCTTTTTTGAGGGCAGGTGTCATTTAGAGCACTGCAGTCCTTGTGACTCGTAATCAACCATTAGCACTGGGTTTAAAGCTGCTGTTGTGGGAAACAGCCACAAGGCGGCAGCATTATTACGTTCTCAACTCTTGCTACTAGGGCAACAGAGTCTTCCTGGAGGTAGTGTTCCGAGGTTGTAAACTAGAGTGGAATGTGCTGGGACAAGCCCCCAGAACTTTATGTCTCCTTCCTTATGTTTGTTTTTTAAATTTAATTTCTATTTCTTATCGGAGTTAATTTGATTAGAGTGTTTTGATTGTCTGGCTGTACAGAATCTGCTCAATGATTCATACATATGTCTGTGCATCTTCGGATCCTGTTGGCATGTATGTGATTACAGAATGTATATTTTAAAGGTATTGTGATTATATAATTTATATAGTTTATATGTTATATGTTTATATACATTTAACAAACATTACTATATGTATGTAAACGCCATAGTCCTAATTTACCCATCCTCCCACCTTTCATTTTGGCTAACCATTAGTTTATTTGATAAGTCTGTGAGTGTCTTTTTTTGTGGAAATATGTTCATTGGTAGCAATCTTAGGATAACATGTGTAAATGATATCATAGGATATTTGTCATACCTTTTTTTTTAAATTAATAGCTACTTTATTTATTTATTTATTTATTTATTTATCTATTTATTTAGCTGTGTTGGGTCTTCGTTTCGTGCGAGGGCTTTCTCTAGTTGCGGCAAGCGGGAGCCACTCTTCATTGCGGTGCGCAGGCCTCTCACTATCGTGGCCCCTCCCGTTACGGGTCACAGGCTCCAGATGCGCAGGCTCAGCAGTTGTGGCTCACGGTCCCAGTTGCTCCGTGGCACGTGGGATCCTCCCAGACCAGGGCTCGAACCCGCGTCCCCTGCATTAGCAGGCAGATTCTCAACCACTGCGCCACCACGGAAGCCCCTGTCATACCCTATTGACTTACTTAACCTTATATGGTTATTTCTAGGCTCAACTGTAGTCCTGAACACGGCATTGTTCGTTTTGTTCCCGAGGCTACTATTCCATTCTGTCGATAGACCACTTCTTCTTTGTCCATTCATCTGTTTATGGATCTTTTTTTGTTTCCATTTCTTGGCTATTTCAATATTGCTGCAGTGCACATTTGCCTGCCTCTGTCTTTCCGATTCTGGTGGTCTTAAGTTATAGGCCCAAAAGGTGCCCTGCCGCATCATATGGTAGCTCAGTTTTTACCCTGTAAAGCAGCTCGATTCAGTTTGCGTTAGAGCTGTTATCACTTTACATCCCACCAGCAGCTAGAAGGTACACAGTTCTCTAAAACCCCTTCAGCATTTATAGTTTGTAGACTTTTTGCTGATGGTCATGATTGGTGTGAGCTGAAACCTTTTTGAATTTGAATTTGCCTGTGGCTAATAATTCCTTATACTGAGCTTTAGGCATGTCCTCTTTTTTCTTTTCCTTTTTTTTAAAGAGTGAGTACAACTTCCCTCCTCTTATTGACTTCTTGAAAATTTTCTCATGTCTTGAATTTTTTTGCCTATTGCCTACCGCAGGGCATTTTTTGAGGGCAGGTGTCATTTAGAGCCCTGCAGTCCTTGTGACTATTAAGCAACAATTGGCACTGGGTATAAAGCTGCTGTTGTGGGAAACAGCCACAAGGCGGCAGCATTATTACGTTCTCAACTCTTGTTACTAGGGCAACAGAGTCTTCCTCTAGGTAGTGTTCCGAGGTTATAAATTAGAGTGGAATGTGCTGGGAGAAGCCCGGAGAAGTTTATGTCTCCTTACATATGTTTGTTTTTTAAGTTTAATTTCTATTTCTTATCGGAGTAAATTTGATTAGAGTGTTTTGATTGTCTGGCTGTACAGAATTGGCTCAATGATTCATACATATGTCTGTTCATCTTCGGATCCTGTTAGCATGTATGTGATTACACAATGTATATTTTAAAGGTATTGGTGATTATATAATTCATATAGTTTATCTGTTATATGTTTATATACATTTAACATACATTAGTATATGTATGTAAACGCCATAGTCCTAATTTACCCATCCTCCCACCTTTCATTTTGGCTAACCATTAGTTTATTTGATAAGTCTGTGAGTGTCTGTTTTTGTGGAAATATGTTCATTGGTAGCAATCTTAGGATAACATGTATAAATGATATCATAGGATATTTGTCATACCTTTTTGACTTACTTAACCTTATATGATTATTTCTAGGCTCAACTGTAGTCCTGAACACGGCATTGTTCATTTTTTTTCCGAGGCTACTATTCCATTCTGTCCATATACCACTTCTTCTTTGTCCATTCATCTGTTTATGGATCTTTTTTTGCTTCCATTTCTTGGCTATTTCAATATTGCTGCAGTGCACATTTGCCTGCCTCTGTCTTTCCGATTCTGGTGGTCTTAGGTTATAGGCCCAAAAGGTGCCCTGCCGCATCATATGGTAGCTCAGTTTTTACCTTGTAAAGCAGCTCGATTCAGTTTGCGTTAGTGCTGTTACCACTTTACATCCCACCAGCAGCTAGAAGGTACACAGTTCTCTAAAACCCCTTCAGCATTTATAGTTTGTAAACTTTTTGCTGGTGGTCATGACTGGTGTGAGCTGAAACCTTTTTGAATTTGAATTTGCCTGTGGCTTATAATTCCTTACACTGAGCTTTAGGCATGTCCTTTTTTTTCTTTTCCTTTTTTTTAAAGAGTGAGTACAACTTCCCTCCTCTTATTGACTTCTTGAAAATTTTCTCATGTCTTGAATTTTCTTGCCTATTCCCTACCCCAGGGCCTTTTTTGAAGGCAGGTGTCATTTAGTGCCCTGCAGTCCTTGTGACTATTAAGCAACAATAGGCACTGGGTATAAAGCTGCTGTTGTGGGAAACAGCCACAAGGCGGCAGCATTATTACGTTCTCAACTCTTGTTACTAGGGCAACAGAGTCTTCCTCTAGGTAGTGTTCCGAGGTTGTGAGTTAGAGTGGAATGTGCTGGGAGAAGCCCCGAGAAGTTTATGTCTCCTTACTTCTGTTTGTTTTTTAAATTTAATTTCTATTTCTTATCGGAGTAAATTTGATTAGAGTGTTTTCATTGTCTGGCTGTACAGAATCTGCTCAATGATTCATACATATGTCTGTTCATCTTCGGATCCTGTTAGCATGTATGTGATTACACAATGTATATTTTAAAGGTATTGGTGATTATATAATTCATATAGTTTATCTGTTATATGTTTATATACATTTAACATACATTAGTATATGTATGTAAACGCCATAGTCCTAATTTACCCATCCTCCCACCTTTCATTTTGGCTAACCATTAGTTTATTTGATAAGTCTGTGAGTGTCTTTTTTTGTGGAAATATGTTCATTGGTAGCAATCTTAGGATAACATGTATAAATGATATCATAGGATATTTGTCATCCCCTTTTTTTAAAATTAATAGCTACTTTATTTATTTATTTATCTATTTATTTAGCTGTGTTGGGTCTTCATTTCGTGCGAGGGCTTTCTCTAGTTGCGGCAAGCGGGGGCCACTCTTCATTGCGGTGCGCGGGCCTCTCTGTATCGTGGCCCCTCCCGTTGCGTGGCACAGGCTCCAGATGCGCAGGCTCAGCAGTTGTGGCTCACGGTCCCAGTTGCTCCGTGGCACGTGGGATCCTCCCAGACCAGGGCTCGAACCCGCGTCCCCTGCATTAGCAGGCAGATTCTCAACCACCGCGCCACCAGGGAAGCCCCTGTCATACCCTTTTGACTTACTTAACGTTATATGATTATTCCTAGGCTCAACTGTAGTCCTGAAAATGGCATTGTTCATTTTGTTCCCGAGGCTTCTATTCCATTTGGTACGTATACCACTTCGTCTTTGTCCATTCATCTGTTTATGGACCTTTTTTTGCTTCCATGTCTTGGCTATTTCAATATTGCTGCAGTGCACATTTGCCTGCCTCTGTCTTTCCGATTCTGGTGGTCTTAGTTAATAGGCTGAAAAGGTGCCCTGTCGCATCATATGGTAGCTCAGTTTTTACCTTGTAAAGCAGCTCCATTCCGTTTTTGTTAGTGCTGTTACCACTTTAGATCCCACCAGAGCTAGGAGGTACAGAGTTCTCTAAAACCCCTTCTGCATTTATAGTTTGTGGACTTTTTGCTGATGGCCATTTGACCTGTGTGAGCTGAAACCTTTTTGGAGGTTGGATAGGCATGTGGCTAATCATTCCTTATACTGAGCTTTAGGCATCCCCTTTTTCTTCTTTTCCTTTTTTTGTTAAAGAGTGAGTACAACTTCCCTCTTCATATTGACTTCTTGAAAAATTTCTCATGTGTTGAATTTTCTTGCCTATTCCCTACCCCAGGGCCTTTTTTGAGGGCAGGTGTCATTTAGAGCACTGCAGTCCTTGTGACTCGTAATCAACCATTAGCACTGGGTTTAAAGCTGCTGTTGTGGGAAACAGCCACAAGGCGGCAGCATTATTACGTTCTCAACTCTTGCTACTAGGGCAACAGAGTCTTCCTGGAGGTAGTGTTCCGAGGTTGTAAACTAGAGTGGAATGTGCTGGGACAAGCCCCCAGAACTTTATGTCTCCTTCCTTATGTTTGTTTTTTAAATTTAATTTCTATTTCTTATCGGAGTAAATTTGATTAGAGTGTTTTGATTGTCTGGCTGTACAGAATCTGCTCAATGATTCATACATATGTCTGTGCATCTTCGGATCCTGTTGGCATGTATGTGATTACAGAATGTATATTTTAAAGGTATTGTGATTATATAATTTATATAGTTTATATGTTATATGTTTATATACATTTAACAAACATTACTATATGTATGTAAACGCCATAGTCCTAATTTACCCATCCTCCCACCTTTCATTTTGGCTAACCATTAGTTTATTTGATAAGTCTGTGAGTGTCTTTTTTTGTGGAAATATGTTCATTGGTAGCAATCTTAGGATAACATGTGTAAATGATATCATAGGATATTTGTCATACCTTTTTTTTTTTTAATTAATAGCTACTTTATTTATTTATTTATTTATTTATTTATCTATTTATTTAGCTGTGTTGGGTCTTCGTTTCGTGCGAGGGCTTTCTCTAGTTGCGGCAAGCGGGAGCCACTCTTCATTGCGGTGCGCAGGCCTCTCACTATCGTGGCCCCTCCCGTTACGGGTCACAGGCTCCAGATGCGCAGGCTCAGCAGTTGTGGCTCACGGTCCCAGTTGCTCCGTGGCACGTGGGATCCTCCCAGACCAGGGCTCGAACCCGCGTCCCCTGCATTAGCAGGCAGATTCTCAACCACTGCGCCACCAGGGAAGCCCCTGTCATACCCTATTGACTTACTTAACCTTATATGGTTATTTCTAGGCTCAACTGTAGTCCTGAACACGGCATTGTTCGTTTTGTTCCCGAGGCTACTATTCCATTCTGTCGATAGACCACTTCTTCTTTGTCCATTCATCTGTTTATGGATCTTTTTTTGTTTCCATTTCTTGGCTATTTCAATATTGCTGCAGTGCACATTTGCCTGCCTCTGTCTTTCCGATTCTGGTGGTCTTAAGTTATAGGCCCAAAAGGTGCCCTGCCGCATCATATGGTAGCTCAGTTTTTACCCTGTAAAGCAGCTCGATTCAGTTTGCGTTAGAGCTGTTATCACTTTACATCCCACCAGCAGCTAGAAGGTACACAGTTCTCTAAAACCCCTTCAGCATTTATAGTTTGTAGACTTTTTGCTGATGGTCATGATTGGTGTGAGCTGAAACCTTTTTGAATTTGAATTTGCCTGTGGCTAATAATTCCTTATACTGAGCTTTAGGCATGTCCTCTTTTTTCTTTTCCTTTTTTTTAAAGAGTGAGTACAACTTCCCTCCTCTTATTGACTTCTTGAAAATTTTCTCATGTCTTGAATTTTTTTGCCTATTGCCTACCGCAGGGCATTTTTTGAGGGCAGGTGTCATTTAGAGCCCTGCAGTCCTTGTGACTATTAAGCAACAATTGGCACTGGGTATAAAGCTGCTGTTGTGGGAAACAGCCACAAGGCGGCAGCATTATTACGTTCTCAACTCTTGTTACTAGGGCAACAGAGTCTTCCTCTAGGTAGTGTTCCGAGGTTATAAATTAGAGTGGAATGTGCTGGGAGAAGCCCGGAGAAGTTTATGTCTCCTTACATATGTTTGTTTTTTAAATTTAATTTCTATTTCTTATCGGAGTAAATTTGATTAGAGTGTTTTGATTGTCTGGCTGTACAGAATCGGCTCAATGATTCATACATATGTCTGTTCATCTTCGGATCCTGTTAGCATGTATGTGATTACACAATGTATATTTTAAAGGTATTGGTGATTATATAATTCATATAGTTTATCTGTTATATGTTTATATACATTTAACATACATTAGTATATGTATGTAAACGCCATAGTCCTAATTTACCCATCCTCCCACCTTTCATTTTGGCTAACCATTAGTTTATTTGATAAGTCTGTGAGTGTCTGTTTTTGTGGAAATATGTTCATTGGTAGCAATCTTAGGATAACATGTATAAATGATATCATAGGATATTTGTCATACCTTTTTGACTTACTTAACCTTATATGATTATTTCTAGGCTCAACTGTAGTCCTGAACACGGCATTGTTCATTTTTTTTCCGAGGCTACTATTCCATTCTGTCCATATACCACTTCTTCTTTGTCCATTCATCTGTTTATGGATCTTTTTTTGCTTCCATTTCTTGGCTATTTCAATATTGCTGCAGTGCACATTTGCCTGCCTCTGTCTTTCCGATTCTGGTGGTCTTAGGTTATAGGCCCAAAAGGTGCCCTGCCGCATCATATGGTAGCTCAGTTTTTACCTTGTAAAGCAGCTCGATTCAGTTTGCGTTAGTGCTGTTACCACTTTACATCCCACCAGCAGCTAGAAGGTACACAGTTCTCTAAAACCCCTTCAGCATTTATAGTTTGTAAACTTTTTGCTGGTGGTCATGACTGGTGTGAGCTGAAACCTTTTTGAATTTGAATTTGCCTGTGGCTTATAATTCCTTATACTGAGCTTTAGGCATGTCCTTTTTTTTCTTTTCCTTTTTTTTAAAGAGTGAGTACAACTTCCCTCCTCTTATTGACTTCTTGAAAATTTTCTCATGTCTTGAATTTTCTTGCCTATTCCCTACCCCAGGGCCTTTTTTGAAGGCAGGTGTCATTTAGTGCCCTGCAGTCCTTGTGACTATTAAGCAACAATAGGCACTGGGTATAAAGCTGCTGTTGTGGGAAACAGCCACAAGGCGGCAGCATTATTACGTTCTCAACTCTTGTTACTAGGGCAACAGAGTCTTCCTCTAGGTAGTGTTCCGAGGTTGTGAGTTAGAGTGGAATGTGCTGGGAGAAGCCCCGAGAAGTTTATGTCTCCTTACTTCTGTTTGTTTTTTAAATTTAATTTCTATTTCTTATCGGAGTAAATTTGATTAGAGTGTTTTCATTGTCTGGCTGTACAGAATCTGCTCCATGATTCATACATATGTCTGTTCATCTTCGGATCCTGTTAGCATGTATGTGATTACAGAATGTATATTTTAAAGGTATTGTGATTATATAAATTATATAGTTTATATGTTATATGTTTATATACATTTAACAAACATTACTATATGTATGTTAGCGCCATAGTCCTAATTTACCCATACTCCCACCTTTCATTTTGGCTAACCATTAGTTTATTTGATAAGTCTGTGAGTGTCTTTTTTTGTGGAAATATGTTCATTGGTAGCAATCTTAGGATAACATGTATAAATGATATCATAGGATATTTGTCATCCCCTTTTTTTAAAATTAATAGCTACTTTATTTATTTATTTATCTATTTATTTAGCTGTGTTGGGTCTTCGTTTCGTGCGAGGGCTTTCTCTAGTTGCGGCAAGCGGGGGCCACTCTTCATTGCGGTGCGCGGGCCTCTCTGTATCGTGGCCCCTCCCGTTGCGTGGCACAGGCCCCAGATGCGCAGGCTCAGCAGTTGTGGCTCACGGTCCCAGTTGCTCCGTGGCACGTGGGATCCTCCCAGACCAGGGCTCGAACCCGCGTCCCCTGCATTAGCAGGCAGATTCTCAACCACTGCGCCACCAGGGAAGCCCCTGTCATACCCTTTTGACTTACTTAACGTTATATGATTATTCCTAGGCTCAACTGTAGTCCTGAAAATGGCATTGTTCATTTTGTTCCCGAGGCTTCTATTCCATTTGGTACGTATACCACTTCGTCTTTGTCCATTCATCTGTTTATGGACCTTTTTTTGCTTCCATGTCTTGGCTATTTCAATATTGCTGCAGTGCACATTTGCCTGCCTCTGTCTTTCCGATTCTGGTGGTCTTAGTTAATAGGCTGAAAAGGTGCCCTGTCGCATCATATGGTAGCTCAGTTTTTACGTTGTAAAGCAGCTCCATTCCGTTTTTGTTAGTGCTGTTACCACTTTAGATCCCACCAGAGCTAGGAGGTACAGAGTTCTCTAAAACCCCTTCTGCATTTATAGTTTGTGGACTTTTTGCTGATGGCCATTTGACCTGTGTGAGCTGAAACCTTTTTGGAGGTTGGATAGGCATGTGGCTAATCATTCCTTATACTGAGCTTTAGGCATCCCCTTTTTCTTCTTTTCCTTTTTTTGTGAAAGAGTGAGTACAACTTCCCTCTTCATATTGACTTCTTGAAAAATTTCTCATGTGTTGAATTTTCTTGCCTATTCCCTACCCCAGGGCCTTTTTTGAGGGCAGGTGTCATTTAGAGCACTGCAGTCCTTGTGACTCGTAATCAACCATTAGCACTGGGTTTAAAGCTGCTGTTGTGGGAAACAGCCACAAGGCGGCAGCATTATTACGTTCTCAACTCTTGCTACTAGGGCAACAGAGTCTTCCTGGAGGTAGTGTTCCGAGGTTGTAAACTAGAGTGGAATGTGCTGGGACAAGCCCCCAGAACTTTATGTCTCCTTCCTTATGTTTGTTTTTTAAATTTAATTTCTATTTCTTATCGGAGTAAATTTGATTAGAGTGTTTTGATTGTCTGGCTGTACAGAATCTGCTCAATGATTCATACATATGTCTGTGCATCTTCGGATCCTGTTGGCATGTATGTGATTACAGAATGTATATTTTAAAGGTATTGTGATTATATAATTTATATAGTTTATATGTTATATGTTTATATACATTTAACAAACATTACTATATGTATGTAAACGCCATAGTCCTAATTTACCCATCCTCCCACCTTTCATTTTGGCTAACCATTAGTTTATTTGATAAGTCTGTGAGTGTCTTTTTTTGTGGAAATATGTTCATTGGTAGCAATCTTAGGATAACATGTGTAAATGATATCATAGGATATTTGTCATACCTTTTTTTTTTAAATTAATAGCTACTTTATTTATTTATTTATTTATTTATTTATCTATTTATTTAGCTGTGTTGGGTCTTCGTTTCGTGCGAGGGCTTTCTCTAGTTGCGGCAAGCGGGAGCCACTCTTCATTGCGGTGCGCAGGCCTCTCACTATCGTGGCCCCTCCCGTTACGGGTCACAGGCTCCAGATGCGCAGGCTCAGCAGTTGTGGCTCATGGTCCCAGTTGCTCCGTGGCACGTGGGATCCTCCCAGACCAGGGCTCGAACCCGCGTCCCCTGCATTAGCAGGCAGATTCTCAACCACTGCGCCACCAGGGAAGCCCCTGTCATACCCTATTGACTTACTTAACCTTATATGGTTATTTCTAGGCTCAACTGTAGTCCTGAACACGGCATTGTTCGTTTTGTTCCCGAGGCTACTATTCCATTCTGTCGATAGACCACTTCTTCTTTGTCCATTCATCTGTTTATGGATCTTTTTTTGTTTCCATTTCTTGGCTATTTCAATATTGCTGCAGTGCACATTTGCCTGCCTCTGTCTTTCCGATTCTGGTGGTCTTAAGTTATAGGCCCAAAAGGTGCCCTGCCGCATCATATGGTAGCTCAGTTTTTACCCTGTAAAGCAGCTCGATTCAGTTTGCGTTAGAGCTGTTATCACTTTACATCCCACCAGCAGCTAGAAGGTACACAGTTCTCTAAAACCCCTTCAGCATTTATAGTTTGTAGACTTTTTGCTGATGGTCATGATTGGTGTGAGCTGAAACCTTTTTGAATTTGAATTTGCCTGTGGCTAATAATTCCTTATACTGAGCTTTAGGCATGTCCTCTTTTTTCTTTTCCTTTTTTTTAAAGAGTGAGTACAACTTCCCTCCTCTTATTGACTTCTTGAAAATTTTCTCATGTCTTGAATTTTTTTGCCTATTGCCTACCGCAGGGCATTTTTTGAGGGCAGGTGTCATTTAGAGCCCTGCAGTCCTTGTGACTATTAAGCAACAATTGGCACTGGGTATAAAGCTGCTGTTGTGGGAAACAGCCACAAGGCGGCAGCATTATTACGTTCTCAACTCTTGTTACTAGGGCAACAGAGTCTTCCTCTAGGTAGTGTTCCGAGGTTATAAATTAGAGTGGAATGTGCTGGGAGAAGCCCGGAGAAGTTTATGTCTCCTTACATATGTTTGTTTTTTAAATTTAATTTCTATTTCTTATCGGAGTAAATTTGATTAGAGTGTTTTGATTGTCTGGCTGTACAGAATCGGCTCAATGATTCATACATATGTCTGTTCATCTTCGGATCCTGTTAGCATGTATGTGATTACACAATGTATATTTTAAAGGTATTGGTGATTATATAATTCATATAGTTTATCTGTTATATGTTTATATACATTTAACATACATTAGTATATGTATGTAAACGCCATAGTCCTAATTTACCCATCCTCCCACCTTTCATTTTGGCTAACCATTAGTTTATTTGATAAGTCTGTGAGTGTCTGTTTTTGTGGAAATATGTTCATTGGTAGCAATCTTAGGATAACATGTATAAATGATATCATAGGATATTTGTCATACCTTTTTGACTTACTTAACCTTATATGATTATTTCTAGGCTCAACTGTAGTCCTGAACACGGCATTGTTCATTTTTTTTCCGAGGCTACTATTCCATTCTGTCCATATACCACTTCTTCTTTGTCCATTCATCTGTTTATGGATCTTTTTTTGCTTCCATTTCTTGGCTATTTCAATATTGCTGCAGTGCACATTTGCCTGCCTCTGTCTTTCCGATTCTGGTGGTCTTAGGTTATAGGCCCAAAAGGTGCCCTGCCGCATCATATGGTAGCTCAGTTTTTACCTTGTAAAGCAGCTCGATTCAGTTTGCGTTAGTGCTGTTACCACTTTACATCCCACCAGCAGCTAGAAGGTACACAGTTCTCTAAAACCCCTTCAGCATTTATAGTTTGTAAACTTTTTGCTGGTGGTCATGACTGGTGTGAGCTGAAACCTTTTTGAATTTGAATTTGCCTGTGGCTTATAATTCCTTATACTGAGCTTTAGGCATGTCCTTTTTTTTCTTTTCCTTTTTTTTAAAGAGTGAGTACAACTTCCCTCCTCTTATTGACTTCTTGAAAATTTTCTCATGTCTTGAATTTTCTTGCCTATTCCCTACCCCAGGGCCTTTTTTGAAGGCAGGTGTCATTTAGTGCCCTGCAGTCCTTGTGACTATTAAGCAACAATAGGCACTGGGTATAAAGCTGCTGTTGTGGGAAACAGCCACAAGGCGGCAGCATTATTACGTTCTCAACTCTTGTTACTAGGGCAACAGAGTCTTCCTCTAGGTAGTGTTCCGAGGTTGTGAGTTAGAGTGGAATGTGCTGGGAGAAGCCCCGAGAAGTTTATGTCTCCTTACTTCTGTTTGTTTTTTAAATTTAATTTCTATTTCTTATCGGAGTAAATTTGATTAGAGTGTTTTCATTGTCTGGCTGTACAGAATCTGCTCCATGATTCATACATATGTCTGTTCATCTTCGGATCCTGTTAGCATGTATGTGATTACAGAATGTATATTTTAAAGGTATTGTGATTATATAAATTATATAGTTTATATGTTATATGTTTATATACATTTAACAAACATTACTATATGTATGTTAGCGCCATAGTCCTAATTTACCCATACTCCCACCTTTCATTTTGGCTAACCATTAGTTTATTTGATAAGTCTGTGAGTGTCTTTTTTTGTGGAAATATGTTCATTGGTAGCAATCTTAGGATAACATGTATAAATGATATCATAGGATATTTGTCATCCCCTTTTTTTAAAATTAATAGCTACTTTATTTATTTATTTATCTATTTATTTAGCTGTGTTGGGTCTTCGTTTCGTGCGAGGGCTTTCTCTAGTTGCGGCAAGCGGGGGCCACTCTTCATTGCGGTGCGCGGGCCTCTCTGTATCGTGGCCCCTCCCGTTGCGTGGCACAGGCCCCAGATGCGCAGGCTCAGCAGTTGTGGCTCACGGTCCCAGTTGCTCCGTGGCACGTGGGATCCTCCCAGACCAGGGCTCGAACCCGCGTCCCCTGCATTAGCAGGCAGATTCTCAACCACTGCGCCACCAGGGAAGCCCCTGTCATACCCTTTTGACTTACTTAACGTTATATGATTATTCCTAGGCTCAACTGTAGTCCTGAAAATGGCATTGTTCATTTTGTTCCCGAGGCTTCTATTCCATTTGGTACGTATACCACTTCGTCTTTGTCCATTCATCTGTTTATGGACCTTTTTTTGCTTCCATGTCTTGGCTATTTCAATATTGCTGCAGTGCACATTTGCCTGCCTCTGTCTTTCCGATTCTGGTGGTCTTAGTTAATAGGCTGAAAAGGTGCCCTGTCGCATCATATGGTAGCTCAGTTTTTACGTTGTAAAGCAGCTCCATTCCGTTTTTGTTAGTGCTGTTACCACTTTAGATCCCACCAGAGCTAGGAGGTACAGAGTTCTCTAAAACCCCTTCTGCATTTATAGTTTGTGGACTTTTTGCTGATGGCCATTTGACCTGTGTGAGCTGAAACCTTTTTGGAGGTTGGATAGGCATGTGGCTAATCATTCCTTATACTGAGCTTTAGGCATCCCCTTTTTCTTCTTTTCCTTTTTTTGTGAAAGAGTGAGTACAACTTCCCTCTTCATATTGACTTCTTGAAAAATTTCTCATGTGTTGAATTTTCTTGCCTATTCCCTACCCCAGGGCCTTTTTTGAGGGCAGGTGTCATTTAGAGCACTGCAGTCCTTGTGACTCGTAATCAACCATTAGCACTGGGTTTAAAGCTGCTGTTGTGGGAAACAGCCACAAGGCGGCAGCATTATTACGTTCTCAACTCTTGCTACTAGGGCAACAGAGTCTTCCTGGAGGTAGTGTTCCGAGGTTGTAAACTAGAGTGGAATGTGCTGGGACAAGCCCCCAGAACTTTATGTCTCCTTCCTTATGTTTGTTTTTTAAATTTAATTTCTATTTCTTATCGGAGTAAATTTGATTAGAGTGTTTTGATTGTCTGGCTGTACAGAATCTGCTCAATGATTCATACATATGTCTGTGCATCTTCGGATCCTGTTGGCATGTATGTGATTACAGAATGTATATTTTAAAGGTATTGTGATTATATAATTTATATAGTTTATATGTTATATGTTTATATACATTTAACAAACATTACTATATGTATGTAAACGCCATAGTCCTAATTTACCCATCCTCCCACCTTTCATTTTGGCTAACCATTAGTTTATTTGATAAGTCTGTGAGTGTCTTTTTTTGTGGAAATATGTTCATTGGTAGCAATCTTAGGATAACATGTGTAAATGATATCATAGGATATTTGTCATACCTTTTTTTTTTAAATTAATAGCTACTTTATTTATTTATTTATTTATTTATTTATCTATTTATTTAGCTGTGTTGGGTCTTCGTTTCGTGCGAGGGCTTTCTCTAGTTGCGGCAAGCGGGAGCCACTCTTCATTGCGGTGCGCAGGCCTCTCACTATCGTGGCCCCTCCCGTTACGGGTCACAGGCTCCAGATGCGCAGGCTCAGCAGTTGTGGCTCATGGTCCCAGTTGCTCCGTGGCACGTGGGATCCTCCCAGACCAGGGCTCGAACCCGCGTCCCCTGCATTAGCAGGCAGATTCTCAACCACTGCGCCACCAGGGAAGCCCCTGTCATACCCTATTGACTTACTTAACCTTATATGGTTATTTCTAGGCTCAACTGTAGTCCTGAACACGGCATTGTTCATTTTGTTCCCGAGGCTACTATTCCATTCTGTCGATAGACCACTTCTTCTTTGTCCATTCATCTGTTTATGGATCTTTTTTTGTTTCCATTTCTTGGCTATTTCAATATTGCTGCAGTGCACATTTGCCTGCCTCTGTCTTTCCGATTCTGGTGGTCTTAAGTTATAGGCCCAAAAGGTGCCCTGCCGCATCATATGGTAGCTCAGTTTTTACCCTGTAAAGCAGCTCGATTCAGTTTGCGTTAGAGCTGTTATCACTTTACATCCCACCAGCAGCTAGAAGGTACACAGTTCTCTAAAACCCCTTCAGCATTTATAGTTTGTAGACTTTTTGCTGATGGTCATGATTGGTGTGAGCTGAAACCTTTTTGAATTTGAATTTGCCTGTGGCTAATAATTCCTTATACTGAGCTTTAGGCATGTCCTCTTTTTTCTTTTCCTTTTTTTTAAAGAGTGAGTACAACTTCCCTCCTCTTATTGACTTCTTGAAAATTTTCTCATGTCTTGAATTTTTTTGCCTATTGCCTACCGCAGGGCATTTTTTGAGGGCAGGTGTCATTTAGAGCCCTGCAGTCCTTGTGACTATTAAGCAACAATTGGCACTGGGTATAAAGCTGCTGTTGTGGGAAACAGCCACAAGGCGGCAGCATTATTACGTTCTCAACTCTTGTTACTAGGGCAACAGAGTCTTCCTCTAGGTAGTGTTCCGAGGTTATAAATTAGAGTGGAATGTGCTGGGAGAAGCCCGGAGAAGTTTATGTCTCCTTACATATGTTTGTTTTTTAAATTTAATTTCTATTTCTTATCGGAGTAAATTTGATTAGAGTGTTTTGATTGTCTGGCTGTACAGAATCGGCTCAATGATTCATACATATGTCTGTTCATCTTCGGATCCTGTTAGCATGTATGTGATTACACAATGTATATTTTAAAGGTATTGGTGATTATATAATTCATATAGTTTATCTGTTATATGTTTATATACATTTAACATACATTAGTATATGTATGTAAACGCCATAGTCCTAATTTACCCATCCTCCCACCTTTCATTTTGGCTAACCATTAGTTTATTTGATAAGTCTGTGAGTGTCTGTTTTTGTGGAAATATGTTCATTGGTAGCAATCTTAGGATAACATGTATAAATGATATCATAGGATATTTGTCATACCTTTTTGACTTACTTAACCTTATATGATTATTTCTAGGCTCAACTGTAGTCCTGAACACGGCATTGTTCATTTTTTTTCCGAGGCTACTATTCCATTCTGTCCATATACCACTTCTTCTTTGTCCATTCATCTGTTTATGGATCTTTTTTTGCTTCCATTTCTTGGCTATTTCAATATTGCTGCAGTGCACATTTGCCTGCCTCTGTCTTTCCGATTCTGGTGGTCTTAGGTTATAGGCCCAAAAGGTGCCCTGCCGCATCATATGGTAGCTCAGTTTTTACCTTGTAAAGCAGCTCGATTCAGTTTGCGTTAGTGCTGTTACCACTTTACATCCCACCAGCAGCTAGAAGGTACACAGTTCTCTAAAACCCCTTCAGCATTTATAGTTTGTAAACTTTTTGCTGGTGGTCATGACTGGTGTGAGCTGAAACCTTTTTGAATTTGAATTTGCCTGTGGCTTATAATTCCTTATACTGAGCTTTAGGCATGTCCTTTTTTTTCTTTTCCTTTTTTTTAAAGAGTGAGTACAACTTCCCTCCTCTTATTGACTTCTTGAAAATTTTCTCATGTCTTGAATTTTCTTGCCTATTCCCTACCCCAGGGCCTTTTTTGAAGGCAGGTGTCATTTAGTGCCCTGCAGTCCTTGTGACTATTAAGCAACAATAGGCACTGGGTATAAAGCGGCTGTTGTGGGAAACAGCCACAAGGCGGCAGCATTATTACGTTCTCAACTCTTGTTACTAGGGCAACAGAGTCTTCCTCTAGGTAGTGTTCCGAGGTTGTGAGTTAGAGTGGAATGTGCTGGGAGAAGCCCCGAGAAGTTTATGTCTCCTTACTTCTGTTTGTTTTTTAAATTTAATTTCTATTTCTTATCGGAGTAAATTTGATTAGAGTGTTTTCATTGTCTGGCTGTACAGAATCTGCTCCATGATTCATACATATGTCTGTTCATCTTCGGATCCTGTTAGCATGTATGTGATTACAGAATGTATATTTTAAAGGTATTGTGATTATATAAATTATATAGTTTATATGTTATATGTTTATATACATTTAACAAACATTACTATATGTATGTTAGCGCCATAGTCCTAATTTACCCATACTCCCACCTTTCATTTTGGCTAACCATTAGTTTATTTGATAAGTCTGTGAGTGTCTTTTTTTGTGGAAATATGTTCATTGGTAGCAATCTTAGGATAACATGTATAAATGATATCATAGGATATTTGTCATCCCCTTTTTTTAAAATTAATAGCTACTTTATTTATTTATTTATCTATTTATTTAGCTGTGTTGGGTCTTCGTTTCGTGCGAGGGCTTTCTCTAGTTGCGGCAAGCGGGGGCCACTCTTCATTGCGGTGCGCGGGCCTCTCTGTATCGTGGCCCCTCCCGTTGCGTGGCACAGGCCCCAGATGCGCAGGCTCAGCAGTTGTGGCTCACGGTCCCAGTTGCTCCGTGGCACGTGGGATCCTCCCAGACCAGGGCTCGAACCCGCGTCCCCTGCATTAGCAGGCAGATTCTCAACCACTGCGCCACCAGGGAAGCCCCTGTCATACCCTTTTGACTTACTTAACGTTATATGATTATTCCTAGGCTCAACTGTAGTCCTGAAAATGGCATTGTTCATTTTGTTCCCGAGGCTTCTATTCCATTTGGTACGTATACCACTTCGTCTTTGTCCATTCATCTGTTTATGGACCTTTTTTTGCTTCCATGTCTTGGCTATTTCAATATTGCTGCAGTGCACATTTGCCTGCCTCTGTCTTTCCGATTCTGGTGGTCTTAGTTAATAGGCTGAAAAGGTGCCCTGTCGCATCATATGGTAGCTCAGTTTTTACGTTGTAAAGCAGCTCCATTCCGTTTTTGTTAGTGCTGTTACCACTTTAGATCCCACCAGAGCTAGGAGGTACAGAGTTCTCTAAAACCCCTTCTGCATTTATAGTTTGTGGACTTTTTGCTGATGGCCATTTGACCTGTGTGAGCTGAAACCTTTTTGGAGGTTGGATAGGCATGTGGCTAATCATTCCTTATACTGAGCTTTAGGCATCCCCTTTTTCTTCTTTTCCTTTTTTTGTGAAAGAGTGAGTACAACTTCCCTCTTCATATTGACTTCTTGAAAAATTTCTCATGTGTTGAATTTTCTTGCCTATTCCCTACCCCAGGGCCTTTTTTGAGGGCAGGTGTCATTTAGAGCACTGCAGTCCTTGTGACTCGTAATCAACCATTAGCACTGGGTTTAAAGCTGCTGTTGTGGGAAACAGCCACAAGGCGGCAGCATTATTACGTTCTCAACTCTTGCTACTAGGGCAACAGAGTCTTCCTGGAGGTAGTGTTCCGAGGTTGTAAACTAGAGTGGAATGTGCTGGGACAAGCCCCCAGAACTTTATGTCTCCTTCCTTATGTTTGTTTTTTAAATTTAATTTCTATTTCTTATCGGAGTAAATTTGATTAGAGTGTTTTGATTGTCTGGCTGTACAGAATCTGCTCAATGATTCATACATATGTCTGTGCATCTTCGGATCCTGTTGGCATGTATGTGATTACAGAATGTATATTTTAAAGGTATTGTGATTATATAATTTATATAGTTTATATGTTATATGTTTATATACATTTAACAAACATTACTATATGTATGTAAACGCCATAGTCCTAATTTACCCATCCTCCCACCTTTCATTTTGGCTAACCATTAGTTTATTTGATAAGTCTGTGAGTGTCTTTTTTTGTGGAAATATGTTCATTGGTAGCAATCTTAGGATAACATGTGTAAATGATATCATAGGATATTTGTCATACCTTTTTTTTTTAAATTAATAGCTACTTTATTTATTTATTTATTTATTTATTTATCTATTTATTTAGCTGTGTTGGGTCTTCGTTTCGTGCGAGGGCTTTCTCTAGTTGCGGCAAGCGGGAGCCACTCTTCATTGCGGTGCGCAGGCCTCTCACTATCGTGGCCCCTCCCGTTACGGGTCACAGGCTCCAGATGCGCAGGCTCAGCAGTTGTGGCTCATGGTCCCAGTTGCTCCGTGGCACGTGGGATCCTCCCAGACCAGGGCTCGAACCCGCGTCCCCTGCATTAGCAGGCAGATTCTCAACCACTGCGCCACCAGGGAAGCCCCTGTCATACCCTATTGACTTACTTAACCTTATATGGTTATTTCTAGGCTCAACTGTAGTCCTGAACACGGCATTGTTCATTTTGTTCCCGAGGCTACTATTCCATTCTGTCGATAGACCACTTCTTCTTTGTCCATTCATCTGTTTATGGATCTTTTTTTGTTTCCATTTCTTGGCTATTTCAATATTGCTGCAGTGCACATTTGCCTGCCTCTGTCTTTCCGATTCTGGTGGTCTTAAGTTATAGGCCCAAAAGGTGCCCTGCCGCATCATATGGTAGCTCAGTTTTTACCCTGTAAAGCAGCTCGATTCAGTTTGCGTTAGAGCTGTTATCACTTTACATCCCACCAGCAGCTAGAAGGTACACAGTTCTCTAAAACCCCTTCAGCATTTATAGTTTGTAGACTTTTTGCTGATGGTCATGATTGGTGTGAGCTGAAACCTTTTTGAATTTGAATTTGCCTGTGGCTAATAATTCCTTATACTGAGCTTTAGGCATGTCCTCTTTTTTCTTTTCCTTTTTTTTAAAGAGTGAGTACAACTTCCCTCCTCTTATTGACTTCTTGAAAATTTTCTCATGTCTTGAATTTTTTTGCCTATTGCCTACCGCAGGGCATTTTTTGAGGGCAGGTGTCATTTAGAGCCCTGCAGTCCTTGTGACTATTAAGCAACAATTGGCACTGGGTATAAAGCTGCTGTTGTGGGAAACAGCCACAAGGCGGCAGCATTATTACGTTCTCAACTCTTGTTACTAGGGCAACAGAGTCTTCCTCTAGGTAGTGTTCCGAGGTTATAAATTAGAGTGGAATGTGCTGGGAGAAGCCCGGAGAAGTTTATGTCTCCTTACATATGTTTGTTTTTTAAATTTAATTTCTATTTCTTATCGGAGTAAATTTGATTAGAGTGTTTTGATTGTCTGGCTGTACAGAATCGGCTCAATGATTCATACATATGTCTGTTCATCTTCGGATCCTGTTAGCATGTATGTGATTACACAATGTATATTTTAAAGGTATTGGTGATTATATAATTCATATAGTTTATCTGTTATATGTTTATATACATTTAACATACATTAGTATATGTATGTAAACGCCATAGTCCTAATTTACCCATCCTCCCACCTTTCATTTTGGCTAACCATTAGTTTATTTGATAAGTCTGTGAGTGTCTGTTTTTGTGGAAATATGTTCATTGGTAGCAATCTTAGGATAACATGTATAAATGATATCATAGGATATTTGTCATACCTTTTTGACTTACTTAACCTTATATGATTATTTCTAGGCTCAACTGTAGTCCTGAACACGGCATTGTTCATTTTTTTTCCGAGGCTACTATTCCATTCTGTCCATATACCACTTCTTCTTTGTCCATTCATCTGTTTATGGATCTTTTTTTGCTTCCATTTCTTGGCTATTTCAATATTGCTGCAGTGCACATTTGCCTGCCTCTGTCTTTCCGATTCTGGTGGTCTTAGGTTATAGGCCCAAAAGGTGCCCTGCCGCATCATATGGTAGCTCAGTTTTTACCTTGTAAAGCAGCTCGATTCAGTTTGCGTTAGTGCTGTTACCACTTTACATCCCACCAGCAGCTAGAAGGTACACAGTTCTCTAAAACCCCTTCAGCATTTATAGTTTGTAAACTTTTTGCTGGTGGTCATGACTGGTTGAGCTGAAACCTTTTTGAATTTGAATTTGCCTGTGGCTTATAATTCCTTATACTGAGCTTTAGGCATGTCCTTTTTTTTCTTTTCCTTTTTTTTAAAGAGTGAGTACAACTTCCCTCCTCTTATTGACTTCTTGAAAATTTTCTCATGTCTTGAATTTTCTTGCCTATTCCCTACCCCAGGGCCTTTTTTGAAGGCAGGTGTCATTTAGTGCCCTGCAGTCCTTGTGACTATTAAGCAACAATAGGCACTGGGTATAAAGCGGCTGTTGTGGGAAACAGCCACAAGGCGGCAGCATTATTACGTTCTCAACTCTTGTTACTAGGGCAACAGAGTCTTCCTCTAGGTAGTGTTCCGAGGTTGTGAGTTAGAGTGGAATGTGCTGGGAGAAGCCCCGAGAAGTTTATGTCTCCTTACTTCTGTTTGTTTTTTAAATTTAATTTCTATTTCTTATCGGAGTAAATTTGATTAGAGTGTTTTCATTGTCTGGCTGTACAGAATCTGCTCAATGATTCATACAGATGTCTGTTCATCTTCGGATCCTGTTAGCATGTATGTGATTACAGAATGTATATTTTAAAGGTATTGGTGATTATATAATTCATATAGTTTATCTGTTATATGTTTATATACATTTAACATACATTAGTATATGTATGTAAACGCCATAGTCCTAATTTACCCAACCTCCCACCTTTCATTTTGGCTAACCATTAGTTTATTTGATAAGTCTGTGAGTGTCTTTTTTTGTGGAAATATGTTCATTGGTAGCAATCTTAGGATAACATGTATAAATGATATCATAGGATATTTGTCATACCCTTGTGACTTACTTAACCCTATATGATTATTTCTAGGCTCAACTGTAGTCCTGAAAACGGCATTGTTCATTTTGTTCGCGAGGCCACTATTCCATTTGGTACGTATACCATTTGGTCTTTGTCCATTCATCTGTTTATGGATCTTTTTATTGCTTGTATGTCTTGGCTATTTCAATATTGCTGCAGTGCACATTTGCCTGCCTCTGTCTTTCCGATTTTGGTGGTCTTAGTTAATAGGCTCAAAAGGTGCCCTGTCGCATCATATGGTAGCTCAGTTTTTACCTTGTAAAGCAGCTCCATTCCGTTTTTGTTAGTGCTGTTACCACTTTAGATCCCACCAGAGCTAGGAGGTACAGAGTTCTCTAAAACCCCTTCTGCATTTATAGTTTGTGGACTTTTTGCTGATGGCCATTTGACCTGTGTGAGCTGAAACCTTTTTGGAGGTTGGATAGGCATGTGGCTAATAATTCCTTATACTGAGCTTTAGGCATCCCCTTTTTCTTCTTGTCCTTTTTTGGTTAAAGAGTGAGTACAACTTCTCTCTTCATATTGACATCTTGAAAAATTTCTCATGTGTTGAATTTTCTTGCCTATTCCCTACCCCAGGGCCTTTTTTGAGGGCAGGTGTCATTTAGAGCCCTGCAGTCCTTGTGACTCGTAAGCAACCATTAGCACTGGGTTTAAAGCTGCTGTTGTGGGAAACAGCCACAAGGCGGCAGCATTATTACGTTCTCAACTCTTGCTACTAGGGCAACAGAGTCTTCCAGGAGGTAGTGTTCCGAGGTTGTAAACTAGAGTGGAATGTGCTGGGACAAGCCCCCAGAACTTTATGTCTCCTTACATATGTTTGTTTTTTAAATTTAATTTCTATTTCTTATCGGAGTAAATTTGATTAGAGTGTTTTGATTGTCTGGCTGTACAGAATCTGCTCCATGATTCATACATATGTCTGTTCATCTTCGGATCCTGTTAGCATGTATGTGATTACAGAATGTATATTTTAAAGGTATTGTGATTATATAAATTATATAGTTTATATGTTATATGTTTATATACATTTAACAAACATTACTATATGTATGTTAGCGCCATAGTCCTAATTTACCCATCCTCCCACCTTTCATTTTGGCTAACCATTAGTTTATTTGATAAGTCTGTGAGTGTCTTTTTTTGTGGAAATATGTTCATTGGTAGCAATCTTAGGATAACATGTATAAATGATATCATAGGATATTTGTCATCCCCTTTTTTTAAAATTAATAGCTACTTTATTTATTTATTTATCTATTTATTTAGCTGTGTTGGGTCTTCGTTTCGTGCGAGGGCTTTCTCTAGTTGCGGCAAGCGGGGGCCACTCTTTTTTTTTTTTTTTTTTTTTTAAAACATCTCACTTATCTGGCAGTCATTTAAATTTATTTATTTATTCACTTTTGGCTGTGTGGGGTCTCAGCCTCTGTGAGAGGGATCTCTCCAGTCGCGGCAAGCGGGGGCCACCCCCCATCGCGGCGCACGGGGCTCTCACTGTCGCGGCCTCTCCCGTCGCGGAGCACAGGCTCCAGACGCGCAGGCTCAGCAACTGTGGCTCACGGGCCCAGCCGCTCCGCGGCACGCGGGATCCTCCCAGACCAGGGCCCGAACCCGCGTCCCCCGCACCGGCAGGCGGACTCTCAACCACCGCGCCACCGGGGAAGCCCCGGGGGCCACTCTTCATTGCAGTGCGCGGGCCTCTCTGTATCGTGGCCCCTCCCGTTGCGTGGCACAGGCTCCAGATGCGCAGGCTCAGCAGTTGTGGCTCACGGTCCCAGTTGCTCCGTGGCACGTGGGATCCTCCCAGACCAGGGCTCGAACCCGCGTCCCCTGCATTAGCAGGCAGATTCTCAACCACTGCGCCACCAGGGAAGCCCCTGTCATACCCTTTTGACTTACTTAACGTTATATGATTATTCCTAGGCTCAACTGTAGTCCTGAAAATGGCATTGTTCATTTTGTTCCCGAGGCTTCTATTCCATTTGGTACGTATACCACTTCGTCTTTGTCCATTCATCTGTTTATGGACCTTTTTTTGCTTCCATGTCTTGGCTATTTCAATATTGCTGCAGTGCACATTTGCCTGCCTCTGTCTTTCCGATTCTGGTGGTCTTAGTTAATAGGCTGAAAAGGTGCCCTGTCGCATCATATGGTAGCTCAGTTTTTACGTTGTAAAGCAGCTCCATTCCGTTTTTGTTAGTGCTGTTACCACTTTAGATCCCACCAGAGCTAGGAGGTACAGAGTTCTCTAAAACCCCTTCTGCATTTATAGTTTGTGGACTTTTTGCTGATGGCCATTTGACCTGTGTGAGCTGAAACCTTTTTGGAGGTTGGATAGGCATGTGGCTAATCATTCCTTATACTGAGCTTTAGGCATCCCCTTTTTCTTCTTTTCCTTTTTTTGTGAAAGAGTGAGTACAACTTCCCTCTTCATATTGACTTCTTGAAAAATTTCTCATGTGTTGAATTTTCTTGCCTATTCCCTACCCCAGGGCCTTTTTTGAGGGCAGGTGTCATTTAGAGCACTGCAGTCCTTGTGACTCGTAATCAACCATTAGCACTGGGTTTAAAGCTGCTGTTGTGGGAAACAGCCACAAGGCGGCAGCATTATTACGTTCTCAACTCTTGCTACTAGGGCAACAGAGTCTTCCTGGAGGTAGTGTTCCGAGGTTGTAAACTAGAGTGGAATGTGCTGGGACAAGCCCCCAGAACTTTATGTCTCCTTCCTTATGTTTGTTTTTTAAATTTAATTTCTATTTCTTATCGGAGTAAATTTGATTAGAGTGTTTTGATTGTCTGGCTGTACAGAATCTGCTCAATGATTCATACATATGTCTGTGCATCTTCGGATCCTGTTGGCATGTATGTGATTACAGAATGTATATTTTAAAGGTATTGTGATTATATAATTTATATAGTTTATATGTTATATGTTTATATACATTTAACAAACATTACTATATGTATGTAAACGCCATAGTCCTAATTTACCCATCCTCCCACCTTTCATTTTGGCTAACCATTAGTTTATTTGATAAGTCTGTGAGTGTCTTTTTTTGTGGAAATATGTTCATTGGTAGCAATCTTAGGATAACATGTGTAAATGATATCATAGGATATTTGTCATACCTTTTTTTTTTTTAATTAATAGCTACTTTATTTATTTATTTATTTATTTATTTATCTATTTATTTAGCTGTGTTGGGTCTTCGTTTCGTGCGAGGGCTTTCTCTAGTTGCGGCAAGCGGGAGCCACTCTTCATTGCGGTGCGCAGGCCTCTCACTATCGTGGCCCCTCCCGTTACGGGTCACAGGCTCCAGATGCGCAGGCTCAGCAGTTGTGGCTCACGGTCCCAGTTGCTCCGTGGCACGTGGGATCCTCCCAGACCAGGGCTCGAACCCGCGTCCCCTGCATTAGCAGGCAGATTCTCAACCACTGCGCCACCAGGGAAGCCCCTGTCATACCCTATTGACTTACTTAACCTTATATGGTTATTTCTAGGCTCAACTGTAGTCCTGAACACGGCATTGTTCGTTTTGTTCCCGAGGCTACTATTCCATTCTGTCGATAGACCACTTCTTCTTTGTCCATTCATCTGTTTATGGATCTTTTTTTGTTTCCATTTCTTGGCTATTTCAATATTGCTGCAGTGCACATTTGCCTGCCTCTGTCTTTCCGATTCTGGTGGTCTTAAGTTATAGGCCCAAAAGGTGCCCTGCCGCATCATATGGTAGCTCAGTTTTTACCCTGTAAAGCAGCTCGATTCAGTTTGCGTTAGAGCTGTTATCACTTTACATCCCACCAGCAGCTAGAAGGTACACAGTTCTCTAAAACCCCTTCAGCATTTATAGTTTGTAGACTTTTTGCTGATGGTCATGATTGGTGTGAGCTGAAACCTTTTTGAATTTGAATTTGCCTGTGGCTAATAATTCCTTATACTGAGCTTTAGGCATGTCCTCTTTTTTCTTTTCCTTTTTTTTAAAGAGTGAGTACAACTTCCCTCCTCTTATTGACTTCTTGAAAATTTTCTCATGTCTTGAATTTTTTTGCCTATTGCCTACCGCAGGGCATTTTTTGAGGGCAGGTGTCATTTAGAGCCCTGCAGTCCTTGTGACTATTAAGCAACAATTGGCACTGGGTATAAAGCTGCTGTTGTGGGAAACAGCCACAAGGCGGCAGCATTATTACGTTCTCAACTCTTGTTACTAGGGCAACAGAGTCTTCCTCTAGGTAGTGTTCCGAGGTTATAAATTAGAGTGGAATGTGCTGGGAGAAGCCCGGAGAAGTTTATGTCTCCTTACATATGTTTGTTTTTTAAATTTAATTTCTATTTCTTATCGGAGTAAATTTGATTAGAGTGTTTTGATTGTCTGGCTGTACAGAATCGGCTCAATGATTCATACATATGTCTGTTCATCTTCGGATCCTGTTAGCATGTATGTGATTACACAATGTATATTTTAAAGGTATTGGTGATTATATAATTCATATAGTTTATCTGTTATATGTTTATATACATTTAACATACATTAGTATATGTATGTAAACGCCATAGTCCTAATTTACCCATCCTCCCACCTTTCATTTTGGCTAACCATTAGTTTATTTGATAAGTCTGTGAGTGTCTGTTTTTGTGGAAATATGTTCATTGGTAGCAATCTTAGGATAACATGTATAAATGATATCATAGGATATTTGTCATACCTTTTTGACTTACTTAACCTTATATGATTATTTCTAGGCTCAACTGTAGTCCTGAACACGGCATTGTTCATTTTTTTTCCGAGGCTACTATTCCATTCTGTCCATATACCACTTCTTCTTTGTCCATTCATCTGTTTATGGATCTTTTTTTGCTTCCATTTCTTGGCTATTTCAATATTGCTGCAGTGCACATTTGCCTGCCTCTGTCTTTCCGATTCTGGTGGTCTTAGGTTATAGGCCCAAAAGGTGCCCTGCCGCATCATATGGTAGCTCAGTTTTTACCTTGTAAAGCAGCTCGATTCAGTTTGCGTTAGTGCTGTTACCACTTTACATCCCACCAGCAGCTAGAAGGTACACAGTTCTCTAAAACCCCTTCAGCATTTATAGTTTGTAAACTTTTTGCTGGTGGTCATGACTGGTTGAGCTGAAACCTTTTTGAATTTGAATTTGCCTGTGGCTTATAATTCCTTATACTGAGCTTTAGGCATGTCCTTTTTTTTCTTTTCCTTTTTTTTAAAGAGTGAGTACAACTTCCCTCCTCTTATTGACTTCTTGAAAATTTTCTCATGTCTTGAATTTTCTTGCCTATTCCCTACCCCAGGGCCTTTTTTGAAGGCAGGTGTCATTTAGTGCCCTGCAGTCCTTGTGACTATTAAGCAACAATAGGCACTGGGTATAAAGCGGCTGTTGTGGGAAACAGCCACAAGGCGGCAGCATTATTACGTTCTCAACTCTTGTTACTAGGGCAACAGAGTCTTCCTCTAGGTAGTGTTCCGAGGTTGTGAGTTAGAGTGGAATGTGCTGGGAGAAGCCCCGAGAAGTTTATGTCTCCTTACTTCTGTTTGTTTTTTAAATTTAATTTCTATTTCTTATCGGAGTAAATTTGATTAGAGTGTTTTCATTGTCTGGCTGTACAGAATCTGCTCAATGATTCATACAGATGTCTGTTCATCTTCGGATCCTGTTAGCATGTATGTGATTACAGAATGTATATTTTAAAGGTATTGGTGATTATATAATTCATATAGTTTATCTGTTATATGTTTATATACATTTAACATACATTAGTATATGTATGTAAACGCCATAGTCCTAATTTACCCAACCTCCCACCTTTCATTTTGGCTAACCATTAGTTTATTTGATAAGTCTGTGAGTGTCTTTTTTTGTGGAAATATGTTCATTGGTAGCAATCTTAGGATAACATGTATAAATGATATCATAGGATATTTGTCATACCCTTGTGACTTACTTAACCCTATATGATTATTTCTAGGCTCAACTGTAGTCCTGAAAACGGCATTGTTCATTTTGTTCGCGAGGCCACTATTCCATTTGGTACGTATACCATTTGGTCTTTGTCCATTCATCTGTTTATGGATCTTTTTATTGCTTGTATGTCTTGGCTATTTCAATATTGCTGCAGTGCACATTTGCCTGCCTCTGTCTTTCCGATTTTGGTGGTCTTAGTTAATAGGCTCAAAAGGTGCCCTGTCGCATCATATGGTAGCTCAGTTTTTACCTTGTAAAGCAGCTCCATTCCGTTTTTGTTAGTGCTGTTACCACTTTAGATCCCACCAGAGCTAGGAGGTACAGAGTTCTCTAAAACCCCTTCTGCATTTATAGTTTGTGGACTTTTTGCTGATGGCCATTTGACCTGTGTGAGCTGAAACCTTTTTGGAGGTTGGATAGGCATGTGGCTAATAATTCCTTATACTGAGCTTTAGGCATCCCCTTTTTCTTCTTGTCCTTTTTTGGTTAAAGAGTGAGTACAACTTCTCTCTTCATATTGACATCTTGAAAAATTTCTCATGTGTTGAATTTTCTTGCCTATTCCCTACCCCAGGGCCTTTTTTGAGGGCAGGTGTCATTTAGAGCCCTGCAGTCCTTGTGACTCGTAAGCAACCATTAGCACTGGGTTTAAAGCTGCTGTTGTGGGAAACAGCCACAAGGCGGCAGCATTATTACGTTCTCAACTCTTGCTACTAGGGCAACAGAGTCTTCCAGGAGGTAGTGTTCCGAGGTTGTAAACTAGAGTGGAATGTGCTGGGACAAGCCCCCAGAACTTTATGTCTCCTTACATATGTTTGTTTTTTAAATTTAATTTCTATTTCTTATCGGAGTAAATTTGATTAGAGTGTTTTGATTGTCTGGCTGTACAGAATCTGCTCCATGATTCATACATATGTCTGTTCATCTTCGGATCCTGTTAGCATGTATGTGATTACAGAATGTATATTTTAAAGGTATTGTGATTATATAAATTATATAGTTTATATGTTATATGTTTATATACATTTAACAAACATTACTATATGTATGTTAGCGCCATAGTCCTAATTTACCCATCCTCCCACCTTTCATTTTGGCTAACCATTAGTTTATTTGATAAGTCTGTGAGTGTCTTTTTTTGTGGAAATATGTTCATTGGTAGCAATCTTAGGATAACATGTATAAATGATATCATAGGATATTTGTCATCCCCTTTTTTTAAAATTAATAGCTACTTTATTTATTTATTTATCTATTTATTTAGCTGTGTTGGGTCTTCGTTTCGTGCGAGGGCTTTCTCTAGTTGCGGCAAGCGGGGGCCACTCTTTTTTTTTTTTTTTTTTTTTTAAAACATCTCACTTATCTGGCAGTCATTTAAATTTATTTATTTATTCACTTTTGGCTGTGTGGGGTCTCAGCCTCTGTGAGAGGGATCTCTCCAGTCGCGGCAAGCGGGGGCCACCCCCCATCGCGGCGCACGGGGCTCTCACTGTCGCGGCCTCTCCCGTCGCGGAGCACAGGCTCCAGACGCGCAGGCTCAGCAACTGTGGCTCACGGGCCCAGCCGCTCCGCGGCACGCGGGATCCTCCCAGACCAGGGCCCGAACCCGCGTCCCCCGCACCGGCAGGCGGACTCTCAACCACCGCGCCACCGGGGAAGCCCCGGGGGCCACTCTTCATTGCAGTGCGCGGGCCTCTCTGTATCGTGGCCCCTCCCGTTGCGTGGCACAGGCTCCAGATGCGCAGGCTCAGCAGTTGTGGCTCACGGTCCCAGTTGCTCCGTGGCACGTGGGATCCTCCCAGACCAGGGCTCGAACCCGCGTCCCCTGCATTAGCAGGCAGATTCTCAACCACTGCGCCACCAGGGAAGCCCCTGTCATACCCTTTTGACTTACTTAACGTTATATGATTATTCCTAGGCTCAACTGTAGTCCTGAAAATGGCATTGTTCATTTTGTTCCCGAGGCTTCTATTCCATTTGGTACGTATACCACTTCGTCTTTGTCCATTCATCTGTTTATGGACCTTTTTTTGCTTCCATGTCTTGGCTATTTCAATATTGCTGCAGTGCACATTTGCCTGCCTCTGTCTTTCCGATTCTGGTGGTCTTAGTTAATAGGCTGAAAAGGTGCCCTGTCGCATCATATGGTAGCTCAGTTTTTACGTTGTAAAGCAGCTCCATTCCGTTTTTGTTAGTGCTGTTACCACTTTAGATCCCACCAGAGCTAGGAGGTACAGAGTTCTCTAAAACCCCTTCTGCATTTATAGTTTGTGGACTTTTTGCTGATGGCCATTTGACCTGTGTGAGCTGAAACCTTTTTGGAGGTTGGATAGGCATGTGGCTAATCATTCCTTATACTGAGCTTTAGGCATCCCCTTTTTCTTCTTTTCCTTTTTTTGTGAAAGAGTGAGTACAACTTCCCTCTTCATATTGACTTCTTGAAAAATTTCTCATGTGTTGAATTTTCTTGCCTATTCCCTACCCCAGGGCCTTTTTTGAGGGCAGGTGTCATTTAGAGCACTGCAGTCCTTGTGACTCGTAATCAACCATTAGCACTGGGTTTAAAGCTGCTGTTGTGGGAAACAGCCACAAGGCGGCAGCATTATTACGTTCTCAACTCTTGCTACTAGGGCAACAGAGTCTTCCTGGAGGTAGTGTTCCGAGGTTGTAAACTAGAGTGGAATGTGCTGGGACAAGCCCCCAGAACTTTATGTCTCCTTCCTTATGTTTGTTTTTTAAATTTAATTTCTATTTCTTATCGGAGTAAATTTGATTAGAGTGTTTTGATTGTCTGGCTGTACAGAATCTGCTCAATGATTCATACATATGTCTGTGCATCTTCGGATCCTGTTGGCATGTATGTGATTACAGAATGTATATTTTAAAGGTATTGTGATTATATAATTTATATAGTTTATATGTTATATGTTTATATACATTTAACAAACATTACTATATGTATGTAAACGCCATAGTCCTAATTTACCCATCCTCCCACCTTTCATTTTGGCTAACCATTAGTTTATTTGATAAGTCTGTGAGTGTCTTTTTTTGTGGAAATATGTTCATTGGTAGCAATCTTAGGATAACATGTGTAAATGATATCATAGGATATTTGTCATACCTTTTTTTTTAAATTAATAGCTACTTTATTTATTTATTTATTTATTTATCTATTTATTTAGCTGTGTTGGGTCTTCGTTTCGTGCGAGGGCTTTCTCTAGTTGCGGCAAGCGGGAGCCACTCTTCATTGCGGTGCGCAGGCCTCTCACTATCGTGGCCCCTCCCGTTACGGGTCACAGGCTCCAGATGCGCAGGCTCAGCAGTTGTGGCTCACGGTCCCAGTTGCTCCGTGGCACGTGGGATCCTCCCAGACCAGGGCTCGAACCCGCGTCCCCTGCATTAGCAGGCAGATTCTCAACCACTGCGCCACCAGGGAAGCCCCTGTCATACCCTATTGACTTACTTAACCTTATATGGTTATTTCTAGGCTCAACTGTAGTCCTGAACACGGCATTGTTCGTTTTGTTCCCGAGGCTACTATTCCATTCTGTCGATAGACCACTTCTTCTTTGTCCATTCATCTGTTTATGGATCTTTTTTTGTTTCCATTTCTTGGCTATTTCAATATTGCTGCAGTGCACATTTGCCTGCCTCTGTCTTTCCGATTCTGGTGGTCTTAAGTTATAGGCCCAAAAGGTGCCCTGCCGCATCATATGGTAGCTCAGTTTTTACCCTGTAAAGCAGCTCGATTCAGTTTGCGTTAGAGCTGTTATCACTTTACATCCCACCAGCAGCTAGAAGGTACACAGTTCTCTAAAACCCCTTCAGCATTTATAGTTTGTAGACTTTTTGCTGATGGTCATGATTGGTGTGAGCTGAAACCTTTTTGAATTTGAATTTGCCTGTGGCTAATAATTCCTTATACTGAGCTTTAGGCATGTCCTCTTTTTTCTTTTCCTTTTTTTTAAAGAGTGAGTACAACTTCCCTCCTCTTATTGACTTCTTGAAAATTTTCTCATGTCTTGAATTTTTTTGCCTATTGCCTACCGCAGGGCATTTTTTGAGGGCAGGTGTCATTTAGAGCCCTGCAGTCCTTGTGACTATTAAGCAACAATTGGCACTGGGTATAAAGCTGCTGTTGTGGGAAACAGCCACAAGGCGGCAGCATTATTACGTTCTCAACTCTTGTTACTAGGGCAACAGAGTCTTCCTCTAGGTAGTGTTCCGAGGTTATAAATTAGAGTGGAATGTGCTGGGAGAAGCCCAGAGAAGTTTATGTCTCCTTACATATGTTTGTTTTTTAAATTTAATTTCTATTTCTTATCGGAGTAAATTTGATTAGAGTGTTTTGATTGTCTGGCTGTACAGAATCGGCTCAATGATTCATACATATGTCTGTTCATCTTCGGATCCTGTTAGCATGTATGTGATTACACAATGTATATTTTAAAGGTATTGGTGATTATATAATTCATATAGTTTATCTGTTATATGTTTATATACATTTAACATACATTAGTATATGTATGTAAACGCCATAGTCCTAATTTACCCATCCTCCCACCTTTCATTTTGGCTAACCATTAGTTTATTTGATAAGTCTGTGAGTGTCTGTTTTTGTGGAAATATGTTCATTGGTAGCAATCTTAGGATAACATGTATAAATGATATCATAGGATATTTGTCATACCTTTTTGACTTACTTAACCTTATATGATTATTTCTAGGCTCAACTGTAGTCCTGAACACGGCATTGTTCATTTTTTTTCTGAGGCTACTATTCCATTCTTTCCATATACCACTTCTTCTTTGTCCATTCATCTGTTTATGGATCTTTTTTTGCTTCCATTTCTTGGCTATTTCAATATTGCTGCAGTGCACATTTGCCTGCCTCTGTCTTTCCGATTCTGGTGGTCTTAGGTTATAGGCCCAAAAGGTGCCCTGCCGCATCATATGGTAGCTCAGTTTTTACCTTGTAAAGCAGCTCGATTCAGTTTGCGTTAGTGCTGTTACCACTTTACATCCCACCAGCAGCTAGAAGGTACACAGTTCTCTAAAACCCCTTCAGCATTTATAGTTTGTAAACTTTTTGCTAGTGGTCATGACTGGTGTGAGCTGAAACCTTTTTGAATTTGAATTTGCCTGTGGCTTATAATTCCTTATACTGAGCTTTAGGCATGTCCTTTTTTTTCTTTTCCTTTTTTTTAAAGAGTGAGTACAACTTCCCTCCTCTTATTGACTTCTTGAAAATTTTCTCATGTCTTGAATTTTCTTGCCTATTCCCTACCCCAGGGCCTTTTTTGAAGGCAGGTGTCATTTAGTGCCCTGCAGTCCTTGTGACTATTAAGCAACAATAGGCACTGGGTATAAAGCTGCTGTTGTGGGAAACAGCCACAAGGCGGCAGCATTATTACGTTCTCAACTCTTGTTACTAGGGCAACAGAGTCTTCCTCTAGGTAGTGTTCCGAGGTTGTGAGTTAGAGTGGAATGTGCTGGGAGAAGCCCCGAGAAGTTTATGTCTCCTTACTTCTGTTTGTTTTTTAAATTTAATTTCTATTTCTTATCGGAGTAAATTTGATTAGAGTGTTTTCATTGTCTGGCTGTACAGAATCTGCTCCATGATTCATACATATGTCTATTCATCTTCGGATCCTGTTAGCATGTATGTGATTACAGAATGTATATTTTAAAGGTATTGTGATTATATAAATTATATAGTTTATATGTTATATGTTTATATACATTTAACAAACATTACTATATGTATGTTAGCGCCATAGTCCTAATTTACCCATCCTCCCACCTTTCATTTTGGCTAACCATTAGTTTATTTGATAAGTCTGTGAGTGTCTTTTTTTGTGGAAATATGTTCATTGGTAGCAATCTTAGGATAACATGTATAAATGATATCATAGGATATTTGTCATACCCTTGTGACTTACTTAACCCTATATGATTATTTCTAGGCTCAACTGTAGTCCTGAAAACGGCATTGTTCATTTTGTTCGCGAGGCCACTATTCCATTTGGTAGGTATACCATTTGGTCTTTGTCCATTCATCTGTTTATGGACCTTTTTATTGCTTGTATGTCTTGGCTATTTCAATATTGCTGCAGTGCACATTTGCCTGCCTCTGTCTTTCCGATTCTGGTGGTCTTAGTTAATAGGCTCAAAAGGTGCCCTGTCGCATCATATGGTAGCTCAGTTTTTACCTTGTAAAGCAACTCCATTCCGTTTTTGTTAGTGCTGTTACCACTTTAGATCCCACCAGAGCTAGGAGGTACAGAGTTCTCTAAAACCCCTTCTGCATTTATAGTTTGTGGACTTTTTGCTGATGGCCATTTGACCTGTGTGAGCTGAAACCTTTTTGGAGGTTGGATAGGCATGTGGCTAATAATTCCTTATACTGAGCTTTAGGCATCCCCTTTTTCTTCTTTTCCTTTTTTTGTTAAAGAGTGAGTACAACTTCCCTCTTCATATTGACTTCTTGAAAAATTTCTCATGTGTTGAATTTTCTTGCCTATTCCCTACCCCAGGGCCTTTTTTGAGGGCAGGTGTCATTTAGAGCACTGCAGTCCTTGTGACTCGTAATCAACCATTAGCACTGGGTTTAAAGCTGCTGTTGTGGGAAACAGCCACAAGGCGGCAGCATTATTATGTTCTCAACTCTTGCTACTAGGGCAACAGAGTCTTCCTGGAGGTAGTGTTCCGAGGTTGTAAACTAGAGTGGAATGTGCTGGGACAAGCCCCCAGAACTTTATGTCTCCTTCCTTATGTTTGTTTTTTAAATTTAATTTCTATTTCTTATCGGAGTTAATTTGATTAGAGTGTTTTGATTGTCTGGCTGTACAGAATCTGCTCAATGATTCATACATATGTCTGTGCATCTTCGGATCCTGTTGGCATGTATGTGATTACAGAATGTATATTTTAAAGGTATTGTGATTATATAATTTATATAGTTTATATGTTATATGTTTATATACATTTAACAAACATTACTATATGTATGTAAACGCCATAGTCCTAATTTACCCATCCTCCCACCTTTCATTTTGGCTAACCATTAGTTTATTTGATAAGTCTGTGAGTGTCTTTTTTTGTGGAAATATGTTCATTGGTAGCAATCTTAGGATAACATGTGTAAATGATATCATAGGATATTTGTCATACCTTTTTTTTTTTAATTAATAGCTACTTTATTTATTTATTTATTTATTTATTTATCTATTTATTTAGCTGTGTTGGGTCTTCGTTTCGTGCGAGGGCTTTCTCTAGTTGCGGCAAGCGGGAGCCACTCTTCATTGCGGTGCGCAGGCCTCTCACTATCGTGGCCCCTCCCGTTACGGGTCACAGGCTCCAGATGCGCAGGCTCAGCAGTTGTGGCTCACGGTCCCAGTTGCTCCGTGGCACGTGGGATCCTCCCAGACCAGGGCTCGAACCTGCGTCCCCTGCATTAGCAGGCAGATTCTCAACCACTGCGCCACCAGGGAAGCCCCTGTCATACCCTATTGACTTACTTAACCTTATATGGTTATTTCTAGGCTCAACTGTAGTCCTGAACACGGCATTGTTCGTTTTGTTCCCGAGGCTACTATTCCATTCTGTCGATAGACCACTTCTTCTTTGTCCATTCATCTGTTTATGGATCTTTTTTTGTTTCCATTTCTTGGCTATTTCAATATTGCTGCAGTGCACATTTGCCTGCCTCTGTCTTTCCGATTCTGGTGGTCTTAAGTTATAGGCCCAAAAGGTGCCCTGCCGCATCATATGGTAGCTCAGTTTTTACCCTGTAAAGCAGCTCGATTCAGTTTGCGTTAGAGCTGTTATCACTTTACATCCCACCAGCAGCTAGAAGGTACACAGTTCTCTAAAACCCCTTCAGCATTTATAGTTTGTAGACTTTTTGCTGATGGTCATGATTGGTGTGAGCTGAAACCTTTTTGAATTTGAATTTGCCTGTGGCTAATAATTCCTTATACTGAGCTTTAGGCATGTCCTCTTTTTTCTTTTCCTTTTTTTTAAAGAGTGAGTACAACTTCCCTCCTCTTATTGACTTCTTGAAAATTTTCTCATGTCTTGAATTTTTTTGCCTATTGCCTACCGCAGGGCATTTTTTGAGGGCAGGTGTCATTTAGAGCCCTGCAGTCCTTGTGACTATTAAGCAACAATTGGCACTGGGTATAAAGCTGCTGTTGTGGGAAACAGCCACAAGGCGGCAGCATTATTACGTTCTCAACTCTTGTTACTAGGGCAACAGAGTCTTCCTCTAGGTAGTGTTCCGAGGTTATAAATTAGAGTGGAATGTGCTGGGAGAAGCCCGGAGAAGTTTATGTCTCCTTACATATGTTTGTTTTTTAAGTTTAATTTCTATTTCTTATCGGAGTAAATTTGATTAGAGTGTTTTGATTGTCTGGCTGTACAGAATCGGCTCAATGATTCATACATATGTCTGTTCATCTTCGGATCCTGTTAGCATGTATGTGATTACACAATGTATATTTTAAAGGTATTGGTGATTATATAATTCATATAGTTTATCTGTTATATGTTTATATACATTTAACATACATTAGTATATGTATGTAAACGCCATAGTCCTAATTTACCCATCCTCCCACCTTTCATTTTGGCTAACCATTAGTTTATTTGATAAGTCTGTGAGTGTCTGTTTTTGTGGAAATATGTTCATTGGTAGCAATCTTAGGATAACATGTATAAATGATATCATAGGATATTTGTCATACCTTTTTGACTTACTTAACCTTATATGATTATTTCTAGGCTCAACTGTAGTCCTGAACACGGCATTGTTCATTTTTTTTCCGAGGCTACTATTCCATTCTGTCCATATACCACTTCTTCTTTGTCCATTCATCTGTTTATGGATCTTTTTTTGCTTCCATTTCTTGGCTATTTCAATATTGCTGCAGTGCACATTTGCCTGCCTCTGTCTTTCCGATTCTGGTGGTCTTAGGTTATAGGCCCAAAAGGTGCCCTGCCGCATCATATGGTAGCTCAGTTTTTACCTTGTAAAGCAGCTCGATTCAGTTTGCGTTAGTGCTGTTACCACTTTACATCCCACCAGCAGCTAGAAGGTACACAGTTCTCTAAAACCCCTTCAGCATTTATAGTTTGTAAACTTTTTGCTGGTGGTCATGACTGGTGTGAGCTGAAACCTTTTTGAATTTGAATTTGCCTGTGGCTTATAATTCCTTATACTGAGCTTTAGGCATGTCCTTTTTTTTCTTTTCCTTTTTTTTAAAGAGTGAGTACAACTTCCCTCCTCTTATTGACTTCTTGAAAATTTTCTCATGTCTTGAATTTTCTTGCCTATTCCCTACCCCAGGGCCTTTTTTGAAGGCAGGTGTCATTTAGTGCCCTGCAGTCCTTGTGACTATTAAGCAACAATAGGCACTGGGTATAAAGCTGCTGTTGTGGGAAACAGCCACAAGGCGGCAGCATTATTACGTTCTCAACTCTTGTTACTAGGGCAACAGAGTCTTCCTCTAGGTAGTGTTCCGAGGTTGTGAGTTAGAGTGGAATGTGCTGGGAGAAGCCCCGAGAAGTTTATGTCTCCTTACTTCTGTTTGTTTTTTAAATTTAATTTCTATTTCTTATCGGAGTAAATTTGATTAGAGTGTTTTCATTGTCTGGCTGTACAGAATCTGCTCCATGATTCATACATATGTCTATTCATCTTCGGATCCTGTTAGCATGTATGTGATTACAGAATGTATATTTTAAAGGTATTGTGATTATATAAATTATATAGTTTATATGTTATATGTTTATATACATTTAACAAACATTACTATATGTATGTTAGCGCCATAGTCCTAATTTACCCATCCTCCCACCTTTCATTTTGGCTAACCATTAGTTTATTTGATAAGTCTGTGAGTGTCTTTTTTTGTGGAAATATGTTCATTGGTAGCAATCTTAGGATAACATGTATAAATGATATCATAGGATATTTGTCATACCCTTGTGACTTACTTAACCCTATATGATTATTTCTAGGCTCAACTGTAGTCCTGAAAACGGCATTGTTCATTTTGTTCGCGAGGCCACTATTCCATTTGGTAGGTATACCATTTGGTCTTTGTCCATTCATCTGTTTATGGACCTTTTTATTGCTTGTATGTCTTGGCTATTTCAATATTGCTGCAGTGCACATTTGCCTGCCTCTGTCTTTCCGATTCTGGTGGTCTTAGTTAATAGGCTCAAAAGGTGCCCTGTCGCATCATATGGTAGCTCAGTTTTTACCTTGTAAAGCAGCTCCATTCCGTTTTTGTTAGTGCTGTTACCACTTTAGATCCCACCAGAGCTAGGAGGTACAGAGTTCTCTAAAACCCCTTCTGCATTTATAGTTTGTGGACTTTTTGCTGATGGCCATTTGACCTGTGTGAGCTGAAACCTTTTTGGAGGTTGGATAGGCATGTGGCTAATAATTCCTTATACTGAGCTTTAGGCATCCCCTTTTTCTTCTTTTCCTTTTTTTGTTAAAGTGTGAGTACAACTTCCCTCTTCATATTGACTTCTTGAAAAATTTCTCATGTGTTGAATTTTCTTGCCTATTCCCTACCCCAGGGCCTTTTTTGAGGGCAGGTGTCATTTAGAGCACTGCAGTCCTTGTGACTCGTAATCAACCATTAGCACTGGGTTTAAAGCTGCTGTTGTGGGAAACAGCCACAAGGCGGCAGCATTATTACGTTCTCAACTCTTGCTACTAGGGCAACAGAGTCTTCCTGGAGGTAGTGTTCCGAGGTTGTAAACTAGAGTGGAATGTGCTGGGACAAGCCCCCAGAACTTTATGTCTCCTTCCTTATGTTTGTTTTTTAAATTTAATTTCTATTTCTTATCGGAGTTAATTTGATTAGAGTGTTTTGATTGTCTGGCTGTACAGAATCTGCTCAATGATTCATACATATGTCTGTGCATCTTCGGATCCTGTTGGCATGTATGTGATTACAGAATGTATATTTTAAAGGTATTGTGATTATATAATTTATATAGTTTATATGTTATATGTTTATATACATTTAACAAACATTACTATATGTATGTAAACGCCATATTCCTAATTTACCCATCCTCCCACCTTTCATTTTGGCTAACCATTAGTTTATTTGATAAGTCTGTGAGTGTCTTTTTTTGTGGAAATATGTTCATTGGTAGCAATCTTAGGATAACATGTGTAAATGATATCATAGGATATTTGTCATACCTTTTTTTTTTTTAATTAATAGCTACTTTATTTATTTATTTATTTATTTATTTATCTATTTATTTAGCTGTGTTGGGTCTTCGTTTCGTGCGAGGGCTTTCTCTAGTTGCGGCAAGCGGGAGCCACTCTTCATTGCGGTGCGCAGGCCTCTCACTATCGTGGCCCCTCCCGTTACGGGTCACAGGCTCCAGATGCGCAGGCTCAGCAGTTGTGGCTCACGGTCCCAGTTGCTCCGTGGCACGTGGGATCCTCCCAGACCAGGGCTCGAACCCGCGTCCCCTGCATTAGCAGGCAGATTCTCAACCACTGCGCCACCAGGGAAGCCCCTGTCATACCCTATTGACTTACTTAACCTTATATGGTTATTTCTAGGCTCAACTGTAGTCCTGAACACGGCATTGTTCGTTTTGTTCCCGAGGCTACTATTCCATTCTGTCGATAGACCACTTCTTCTTTGTCCATTCATCTGTTTATGGATCTTTTTTTGTTTCCATTTCTTGGCTATTTCAATATTGCTGCAGTGCACATTTGCCTGCCTCTGTCTTTCCGATTCTGGTGGTCTTAAGTTATAGGCCCAAAAGGTGCCCTGCCGCATCATATGGTAGCTCAGTTTTTACCCTGTAAAGCAGCTCGATTCAGTTTGCGTTAGAGCTGTTATCACTTTACATCCCACCAGCAGCTAGAAGGTACACAGTTCTCTAAAACCCCTTCAGCATTTATAGTTTGTAGACTTTTTGCTGATGGTCATGATTGGTGTGAGCTGAAACCTTTTTGAATTTGAATTTGCCTGTGGCTAATAATTCCTTATACTGAGCTTTAGGCATGTCCTCTTTTTTCTTTTCCTTTTTTTTAAAGAGTGAGTACAACTTCCCTCCTCTTATTGACTTCTTGAAAATTTTCTCATGTCTTGAATTTTTTTGCCTATTGCCTACCGCAGGGCATTTTTTGAGGGCAGGTGTCATTTAGAGCCCTGCAGTCCTTGTGACTATTAAGCAACAATTGGCACTGGGTATAAAGCTGCTGTTGTGGGAAACAGCCACAAGGCGGCAGCATTATTACGTTCTCAACTCTTGTTACTAGGGCAACAGAGTCTTCCTCTAGGTAGTGTTCCGAGGTTATAAATTAGAGTGGAATGTGCTGGGAGAAGCCCGGAGAAGTTTATGTCTCCTTACATATGTTTGTTTTTTAAATTTAATTTCTATTTCTTATCGGAGTAAATTTGATTAGAGTGTTTTGATTGTCTGGCTGTACAGAATCGGCTCAATGATTCATACATATGTCTGTTCATCTTCGGATCCTGTTAGCATGTATGTGATTACACAATGTATATTTTAAAGGTATTGGTGATTATATAATTCATATAGTTTATCTGTTATATGTTTATATACATTTAACATACATTAGTATATGTATGTAAACGCCATAGTCCTAATTTACCCATCCTCCCACCTTTCATTTTGGCTAACCATTAGTTTATTTGATAAGTCTGTGAGTGTCTGTTTTTGTGGAAATATGTTCATTGGTAGCAATCTTAGGATAACATGTATAAATGATATCATAGGATATTTGTCATACCTTTTTGACTTACTTAACCTTATATGATTATTTCTAGGCTCAACTGTAGTCCTGAACACGGCATTGTTCATTTTTTTTCCGAGGCTACTATTCCATTCTGTCCATATACCACTTCTTCTTTGTCCATTCATCTGTTTATGGATCTTTTTTTGCTTCCATTTCTTGGCTATTTCAATATTGCTGCAGTGCACATTTGCCTGCCTCTGTCTTTCCGATTCTGGTGGTCTTAGGTTATAGGCCCAAAAGGTGCCCTGCCGCATCATATGGTAGCTCAGTTTTTACCTTGTAAAGCAGCTCGATTCAGTTTGCGTTAGTGCTGTTACCACTTTACATCCCACCAGCAGCTAGAAGGTACACAGTTCTCTAAAACCCCTTCAGCATTTATAGTTTGTAAACTTTTTGCTGGTGGTCATGACTGGTGTGAGCTGAAACCTTTTTGAATTTGAATTTGCCTGTGGCTTATAATTCCTTATACTGAGCTTTAGGCATGTCCTTTTTTTTCTTTTCCTTTTTTTTAAAGAGTGAGTACAACTTCCCTCCTCTTATTGACTTCTTGAAAATTTTCTCATGTCTTGAATTTTCTTGCCTATTCCCTACCCCAGGGCCTTTTTTGAAGGCAGGTGTCATTTAGTGCCCTGCAGTCCTTGTGACTATTAAGCAACAATAGGCACTGGGTATAAAGCTGCTGTTGTGGGAAACAGCCACAAGGCGGCAGCATTATTACGTTCTCAACTCTTGTTACTAGGGCAACAGAGTCTTCCTCTAGGTAGTGTTCCGAGGTTGTGAGTTAGAGTGGAATGTGCTGGGAGAAGCCCCGAGAAGTTTATGTCTCCTTACTTCTGTTTGTTTTTTAAATTTAATTTCTATTTCTTATCGGAGTAAATTTGATTAGAGTGTTTTCATTGTCTGGCTGTACAGAATCTGCTCCATGATTCATACATATGTCTGTTCATCTTCGGATCCTGTTAGCATGTATGTGATTACAGAATGTATATTTTAAAGGTATTGTGATTATATAAATTATATAGTTTATATGTTATATGTTTATATACATTTAACAAACATTACTATATGTATGTTAGCGCCATAGTCCTAATTTACCCATACTCCCACCTTTCATTTTGGCTAACCATTAGTTTATTTGATAAGTCTGTGAGTGTCTTTTTTTGTGGAAATATGTTCATTGGTAGCAATCTTAGGATAACATGTATAAATGATATCATAGGATATTTGTCATCCCCTTTTTTTAAAATTAATAGCTACTTTATTTATTTATTTATCTATTTATTTAGCTGTGTTGGGTCTTCGTTTCGTGCGAGGGCTTTCTCTAGTTGCGGCAAGCGGGGGCCACTCTTCATTGCGGTGTGCGGGCCTCTCTGTATCGTGGCCCCTCCCGTTGCGTGGCACAGGCCCCAGATGCGCAGGCTCAGCAGTTGTGGCTCACGGTCCCAGTTGCTCCATGGCACGTGGGATCCTCCCAGACCAGGGCTCGAACCCGCGTCCCCTGCATTAGCAGGCAGATTCTCAACCACTGCGCCACCAGGGAAGCCCCTGTCATACCCTTTTGACTTACTTAACGTTATATGATTATTCCTAGGCTCAACTGTAGTCCTGAAAATGGCATTGTTCATTTTGTTCCCGAGGCTTCTATTCCATTTGGTACGTATACCACTTCGTCTTTGTCCATTCATCTGTTTATGGACCTTTTTTTGCTTCCATGTCTTGGCTATTTCAATATTGCTGCAGTGCACATTTGCCTGCCTCTGTCTTTCCGATTCTGGTGGTCTTAGTTAATAGGCTGAAAAGGTGCCCTGTCGCATCATATGGTAGCTCAGTTTTTACGTTGTAAAGCAGCTCCATTCCGTTTTTGTTAGTGCTGTTACCACTTTAGATCCCACCAGAGCTAGGAGGTACAGAGTTCTCTAAAACCCCTTCTGCATTTATAGTTTGTGGACTTTTTGCTGATGGCCATTTGACCTGTGTGAGCTGAAACCTTTTTGGAGGTTGGATAGGCATGTGGCTAATCATTCCTTATACTGAGCTTTAGGCATCCCCTTTTTCTTCTTTTCCTTTTTTTGTGAAAGAGTGAGTACAACTTCCCTCTTCATATTGACTTCTTGAAAAATTTCTCATGTGTTGAATTTTCTTGCCTATTCCCTACCCCAGGGCCTTTTTTGAGGGCAGGTGTCATTTAGAGCACTGCAGTCCTTGTGACTCGTAATCAACCATTAGCACTGGGTTTAAAGCTGCTGTTGTGGGAAACAGCCACAAGGCGGCAGCATTATTACGTTCTCAACTCTTGCTACTAGGGCAACAGAGTCTTCCTGGAGGTAGTGTTCCGAGGTTGTAAACTAGAGTGGAATGTGCTGGGACAAGCCCCCAGAACTTTATGTCTCCTTCCTTATGTTTGTTTTTTAAATTTAATTTCTATTTCTTATCGGAGTAAATTTGATTAGAGTGTTTTGATTGTCTGGCTGTACAGAATCTGCTCAATGATTCATACATATGTCTGTGCATCTTCGGATCCTGTTGGCATGTATGTGATTACAGAATGTATATTTTAAAGGTATTGTGATTATATAATTTATATAGTTTATATGTTATATGTTTATATACATTTAACAAACATTACTATATGTATGTAAACGCCATAGTCCTAATTTACCCATCCTCCCACCTTTCATTTTGGCTAACCATTAGTTTATTTGCTAAGTCTGTGAGTGTCTTTTTTTGTGGAAATATGTTCATTGGTAGCAATCTTAGGATAACATGTGTAAATGATATCATAGGATATTTGTCATACCTTTTTTTTTTTAATTAATAGCTACTTTATTTATTTATTTATTTATTTATTTATCTATTTATTTAGCTGTGTTGGGTCTTCGTTTCGTGCGAGGGCTTTCTCTAGTTGCGGCAAGCGGGAGCCACTCTTCATTGCGGTGCGCAGGCCTCTCACTATCGTGGCCCCTCCCGTTACGGGTCACAGGCTCCAGATGCGCAGGCTCAGCAGTTGTGGCTCACGGTCCCAGTTGCTCCGTGGCACGTGGGATCCTCCCAGACCAGGGCTCGAACCCGCGTCCCCTGCATTAGCAGGCAGATTCTCAACCACTGCGCCACCAGGGAAGCCCCTGTCATACCCTATTGACTTACTTAACCTTATATGGTTATTTCTAGGCTCAACTGTAGTCCTGAACACGGCATTGTTCATTTTGTTCCCGAGGCTACTATTCCATTCTGTCGATATACCACTTCTTCTTTGTCCATTCATCTGTTTATGGATCTTTTTTTGTTTCCATTTCTTGGCTATTTCAATATTGCTGCAGTGCACATTTGCCTGCCTCTGTCTTTCCGATTCTGGTGGTCTTAAGTTATAGGCCCAAAAGGTGCCCTGCCGCATCATATGGTAGCTCAGTTTTTACCCTGTAAAGCAGCTCGATTCAGTTTGCGTTAGAGCTGTTATCACTTTACATCCCACCAGCAGCTAGAAGGTACACAGTTCTCTAAAACCCCTTCAGCATTTATAGTTTGTAGACTTTTTGCTGAAGGTCATGATTGGTGTGAGCTGAAACCTTTTTGAATTTGAATTTGCCTGTGGCTAATAATTCCTTATACTGAGCTTTAGGCATGTCCTCTTTTTTCTTTTCCTTTTTTTTAAAGAGTGAGTACAACTTCCCTCCTCTTATTGACTTCTTGAAAATTTTCTCATGTCTTGAATTTTTTTGCCTATTCCCTACCGCAGGGCATTTTTTGAGGGCAGGTGTCATTTAGAGCCCTGCAGTCCTTGTGACTATTAAGCAACAATTGGCACTGGGTATAAAGCTGCTGTTGTGGGAAACAGCCACAAGGCGGCAGCATTATTACGTTCTCAACTCTTGTTACTAGGGCAACAGAGTCTTCCTCTAGGTAGTGTTCCGAGGTTATAAATTAGAGTGGAATGTGCTGGGAGAAGCCCAGAGAAGTTTATGTCTCCTTACATATGTTTGTTTTTTAAATTTAATTTCTATTTTTTATCGGAGTAAATTTGATTAGAGTGTTTTGATTGTCTGGCTGTACAGAATCGGCTCAATGATTCATACATATGTCTGTTCATCTTCGGATCCTGTTAGCATGTATGTGATTACACAATGTATATTTTAAAGGTATTGGTGATTATATAATTCATATAGTTTATCTGTTATATGTTTATATACATTTAACATACATTAGTATATGTATGTAAACGCCATAGTCCTAATTTACCCATCCTCCCACCTTTCATTTTGGCTAACCATTAGTTTATTTGATAAGTCTGTGAGTGTCTGTTTTTGTGGAAATATGTTCATTGGTAGCAATCTTAGGATAACATGTATAAATGATATCATAGGATATTTGTCATACCTTTTTGACTTACTTAACCTTATATGATTATTTCTAGGCTCAACTGTAGTCCTGAACACGGCATTGTTCATTTTTTTTCCGAGGCTACTATTCCATTCTGTCCATATACCACTTCTTCTTTGTCCATTCATCTGTTTATGGATCTTTTTTTGCTTCCATTTCTTGGCTATTTCAATATTGCTGCAGTGCACATTTGCCTGCCTCTGTCTTTCCGATTCTGGTGGTCTTAGGTTATAGGCCCAAAAGGTGCCCTGCCGCATCATATGGTAGCTCAGTTTTTACCTTGTAAAGCAGCTCGATTCAGTTTGCGTTAGTGCTGTTACCACTTTACATCCCACCAGCAGCTAGAAGGTACACAGTTCTCTAAAACCCCTTCAGCATTTATAGTTTGTAAACTTTTTGCTAGTGGTCATGACTGGTGTGAGCTGAAACCTTTTTGAATTTGAATTTGCCTGTGGCTTATAATTCCTTATACTGAGCTTTAGGCATGTCCTTTTTTTTCTTTTCCTTTTTTTTAAAGAGTGAGTACAACTTCCCTCCTCTTATTGACTTCTTGAAAATTTTCTCATGTCTTGAATTTTCTTGCCTATTCCCTACCCCAGGGCCTTTTTTGAAGGCAGGTGTCATTTAGTGCCCTGCAGTCCTTGTGACTATTAAGCAACAATAGGCACTGGGTATAAAGCTGCTGTTGTGGGAAACAGCCACAAGGCGGCAGCATTATTACGTTCTCAACTCTTGTTACTAGGGCAACAGAGTCTTCCTCTAGGTAGTGTTCCGAGGTTGTGAGTTAGAGTGGAATGTGCTGGGAGAAGCCCCGAGAAGTTTATGTCTCCTTACTTCTGTTTGTTTTTTAAATTTAATTTCTATTTCTTATCGGAGTAAATTTGATTAGAGTGTTTTCATTGTCTGGCTGTACAGAATCTGCTCCATGATTCATACATATGTCTGTTCATCTTCGGATCCTGTTAGCATGTATGTGATTACAGAATGTATATTTTAAAGGTATTGTGATTATATAAATTATATAGTTTATATGTTATATGTTTATATACATTTAACAAACATTACTATATGTATGTTAGCGCCATAGTCCTAATTTACCCATCCTCCCACCTTTCATTTTGGCTAACCATTAGTTTATTTGATAAGTCTGTGAGTGTCTTTTTTTGTGGAAATATGTTCATTGGTAGCAATCTTAGGATAACATGTATAAATGATATCATAGGATATTTGTCATCCCCTTTTTTTAAAATTAATAGCTACTTTATTTATTTATTTATCTATTTATTTAGCTGTGTTGGGTCTTCGTTTCGTGCGAGGGCTTTCTCTAGTTGCGGCAAGCGGGGGCCACTCTTCATTGCGGTGCGCGGGCCTCTCTGTATCGTGGCCCCTCCCGTTGCGTGGCACAGGCTCCAGATGCGCAGGCTCAGCAGTTGTGGCTCACGGTCCCAGTTGCTCCGTGGCACGTGGGATCCTCCCAGACCAGGGCTCGAACCCGCGTCCCCTGCATTAGCAGGCAGATTCTCAACCACCGCGCCACCAGGGAAGCCCCTGTCATACCCTTTTGACTTACTTAACGTTATATGATTATTCCTAGGCTCAACTGTAGTCCTGAAAATGGCATTGTTCATTTTGTTCCCGAGGCTTCTATTCCATTTGGTACGTATACCACTTCGTCTTTGTCCATTCATCTGTTTATGGACCTTTTTTTGCTTCCATGTCTTGGCTATTTCAATATTGCTGCAGTGCACATTTGCCTGCCTCTGTCTTTCCGATTCTGGTGGTCTTAGTTAATAGGCTGAAAAGGTGCCCTGTCGCATCATATGGTAGCTCAGTTTTTACCTTGTAAAGCAGCTCCATTCCGTTTTTGTTAGTGCTGTTACCACTTTAGATCCCACCAGAGCTAGGAGGTACAGAGTTCTCTAAAACCCCTTCTGCATTTATAGTTTGTGGACTTTTTGCTGATGGCCATTTGACCTGTGTGAGCTGAAACCTTTTTGGAGGTTGGATAGGCATGTGGCTAATCATTCCTTATACTGAGCTTTAGGCATCCCCTTTTTCTTCTTTTCCTTTTTTTGTGAAAGAGTGAGTACAACTTCCCTCTTCATATTGACTTCTTGAAAAATTTCTCATGTGTTGAATTTTCTTGCCTATTCCCTACCCCAGGGCCTTTTTTGAGGGCAGGTGTCATTTAGAGCACTGCAGTCCTTGTGACTCGTAATCAACCATTAGCACTGGGTTTAAAGCTGCTGTTGTGGGAAACAGCCACAAGGCGGCAGCATTATTACGTTCTCAACTCTTGCTACTAGGGCAACAGAGTCTTCCTGGAGGTAGTGTTCCGAGGTTGTAAACTAGAGTGGAATGTGCTGGGACAAGCCCCCAGAACTTTATGTCTCCTTCCTTATGTTTGTTTTTTAAATTTAATTTCTATTTCTTATCGGAGTAAATTTGATTAGAGTGTTTTGATTGTCTGGCTGTACAGAATCTGCTCAATGATTCATACATATGTCTGTGCATCTTCGGATCCTGTTGGCATGTATGTGATTACAGAATGTATATTTTAAAGGTATTGTGATTATATAATTTATATAGTTTATATGTTATATGTTTATATACATTTAACAAACATTACTATATGTATGTAAACGCCATAGTCCTAATTTACCCATCCTCCCACCTTTCATTTTGGCTAACCATTAGTTTATTTGATAAGTCTGTGAGTGTCTTTTTTTGTGGAAATATGTTCATTGGTAGCAATCTTAGGATAACATGTGTAAATGATATCATAGGATATTTGTCATACCTTTTTTTTTTAAATTAATAGCTACTTTATTTATTTATTTATTTATTTATTTATCTATTTATTTAGCTGTGTTGGGTCTTCGTTTCGTGCGAGGGCTTTCTCTAGTTGCGGCAAGCGGGAGCCACTCTTCATTGCGGTGCGCAGGCCTCTCACTATCGTGGCCCCTCCCGTTACGGGTCACAGGCTCCAGATGCGCAGGCTCAGCAGTTGTGGCTCATGGTCCCAGTTGCTCCGTGGCACGTGGGATCCTCCCAGACCAGGGCTCGAACCCGCGTCCCCTGCATTAGCAGGCAGATTCTCAACCACTGCGCCACCAGGGAAGCCCCTGTCATACCCTATTGACTTACTTAACCTTATATGGTTATTTCTAGGCTCAACTGTAGTCCTGAACACGGCATTGTTCATTTTGTTCCCGAGGCTACTATTCCATTCTGTCGATAGACCACTTCTTCTTTGTCCATTCATCTGTTTATGGATCTTTTTTTGTTTCCATTTCTTGGCTATTTCAATATTGCTGCAGTGCACATTTGCCTGCCTCTGTCTTTCCGATTCTGGTGGTCTTAAGTTATAGGCCCAAAAGGTGCCCTGCCGCATCATATGGTAGCTCAGTTTTTACCCTGTAAAGCAGCTCGATTCAGTTTGCGTTAGAGCTGTTATCACTTTACATCCCACCAGCAGCTAGAAGGTACACAGTTCTCTAAAACCCCTTCAGCATTTATAGTTTGTAGACTTTTTGCTGATGGTCATGATTGGTGTGAGCTGAAACCTTTTTGAATTTGAATTTGCCTGTGGCTAATAATTCCTTATACTGAGCTTTAGGCATGTCCTCTTTTTTCTTTTCCTTTTTTTTAAAGAGTGAGTACAACTTCCCTCCTCTTATTGACTTCTTGAAAATTTTCTCATGTCTTGAATTTTTTTGCCTATTGCCTACCGCAGGGCATTTTTTGAGGGCAGGTGTCATTTAGAGCCCTGCAGTCCTTGTGACTATTAAGCAACAATTGGCACTGGGTATAAAGCTGCTGTTGTGGGAAACAGCCACAAGGCGGCAGCATTATTACGTTCTCAACTCTTGTTACTAGGGCAACAGAGTCTTCCTCTAGGTAGTGTTCCGAGGTTATAAATTAGAGTGGAATGTGCTGGGAGAAGCCCGGAGAAGTTTATGTCTCCTTACATATGTTTGTTTTTTAAATTTAATTTCTATTTCTTATCGGAGTAAATTTGATTAGAGTGTTTTGATTGTCTGGCTGTACAGAATCGGCTCAATGATTCATACATATGTCTGTTCATCTTCGGATCCTGTTAGCATGTATGTGATTACACAATGTATATTTTAAAGGTATTGGTGATTATATAATTCATATAGTTTATCTGTTATATGTTTATATACATTTAACATACATTAGTATATGTATGTAAACGCCATAGTCCTAATTTACCCATCCTCCCACCTTTCATTTTGGCTAACCATTAGTTTATTTGATAAGTCTGTGAGTGTCTGTTTTTGTGGAAATATGTTCATTGGTAGCAATCTTAGGATAACATGTATAAATGATATCATAGGATATTTGTCATACCTTTTTGACTTACTTAACCTTATATGATTATTTCTAGGCTCAACTGTAGTCCTGAACACGGCATTGTTCATTTTTTTTCCGAGGCTACTATTCCATTCTGTCCATATACCACTTCTTCTTTGTCCATTCATCTGTTTATGGATCTTTTTTTGCTTCCATTTCTTGGCTATTTCAATATTGCTGCAGTGCACATTTGCCTGCCTCTGTCTTTCCGATTCTGGTGGTCTTAGGTTATAGGCCCAAAAGGTGCCCTGCCGCATCATATGGTAGCTCAGTTTTTACCTTGTAAAGCAGCTCGATTCAGTTTGCGTTAGTGCTGTTACCACTTTACATCCCACCAGCAGCTAGAAGGTACACAGTTCTCTAAAACCCCTTCAGCATTTATAGTTTGTAAACTTTTTGCTGGTGGTCATGACTGGTTGAGCTGAAACCTTTTTGAATTTGAATTTGCCTGTGGCTTATAATTCCTTATACTGAGCTTTAGGCATGTCCTTTTTTTTCTTTTCCTTTTTTTTAAAGAGTGAGTACAACTTCCCTCCTCTTATTGACTTCTTGAAAATTTTCTCATGTCTTGAATTTTCTTGCCTATTCCCTACCCCAGGGCCTTTTTTGAAGGCAGGTGTCATTTAGTGCCCTGCAGTCCTTGTGACTATTAAGCAACAATAGGCACTGGGTATAAAGCGGCTGTTGTGGGAAACAGCCACAAGGCGGCAGCATTATTACGTTCTCAACTCTTGTTACTAGGGCAACAGAGTCTTCCTCTAGGTAGTGTTCCGAGGTTGTGAGTTAGAGTGGAATGTGCTGGGAGAAGCCCCGAGAAGTTTATGTCTCCTTACTTCTGTTTGTTTTTTAAATTTAATTTCTATTTCTTATCGGAGTAAATTTGATTAGAGTGTTTTCATTGTCTGGCTGTACAGAATCTGCTCAATGATTCATACAGATGTCTGTTCATCTTCGGATCCTGTTAGCATGTATGTGATTACAGAATGTATATTTTAAAGGTATTGGTGATTATATAATTCATATAGTTTATCTGTTATATGTTTATATACATTTAACATACATTAGTATATGTATGTAAACGCCATAGTCCTAATTTACCCAACCTCCCACCTTTCATTTTGGCTAACCATTAGTTTATTTGATAAGTCTGTGAGTGTCTTTTTTTGTGGAAATATGTTCATTGGTAGCAATCTTAGGATAACATGTATAAATGATATCATAGGATATTTGTCATACCCTTGTGACTTACTTAACCCTATATGATTATTTCTAGGCTCAACTGTAGTCCTGAAAACGGCATTGTTCATTTTGTTCGCGAGGCCACTATTCCATTTGGTACGTATACCATTTGGTCTTTGTCCATTCATCTGTTTATGGATCTTTTTATTGCTTGTATGTCTTGGCTATTTCAATATTGCTGCAGTGCACATTTGCCTGCCTCTGTCTTTCCGATTTTGGTGGTCTTAGTTAATAGGCTCAAAAGGTGCCCTGTCGCATCATATGGTAGCTCAGTTTTTACCTTGTAAAGCAGCTCCATTCCGTTTTTGTTAGTGCTGTTACCACTTTAGATCCCACCAGAGCTAGGAGGTACAGAGTTCTCTAAAACCCCTTCTGCATTTATAGTTTGTGGACTTTTTGCTGATGGCCATTTGACCTGTGTGAGCTGAAACCTTTTTGGAGGTTGGATAGGCATGTGGCTAATAATTCCTTATACTGAGCTTTAGGCATCCCCTTTTTCTTCTTGTCCTTTTTTGGTTAAAGAGTGAGTACAACTTCTCTCTTCATATTGACATCTTGAAAAATTTCTCATGTGTTGAATTTTCTTGCCTATTCCCTACCCCAGGGCCTTTTTTGAGGGCAGGTGTCATTTAGAGCCCTGCAGTCCTTGTGACTCGTAAGCAACCATTAGCACTGGGTTTAAAGCTGCTGTTGTGGGAAACAGCCACAAGGCGGCAGCATTATTACGTTCTCAACTCTTGCTACTAGGGCAACAGAGTCTTCCAGGAGGTAGTGTTCCGAGGTTGTAAACTAGAGTGGAATGTGCTGGGACAAGCCCCCAGAACTTTATGTCTCCTTACATATGTTTGTTTTTTAAATTTAATTTCTATTTCTTATCGGAGTAAATTTGATTAGAGTGTTTTGATTGTCTGGCTGTACAGAATCTGCTCCATGATTCATACATATGTCTGTTCATCTTCGGATCCTGTTAGCATGTATGTGATTACAGAATGTATATTTTAAAGGTATTGTGATTATATAAATTATATAGTTTATATGTTATATGTTTATATACATTTAACAAACATTACTATATGTATGTTAGCGCCATAGTCCTAATTTACCCATCCTCCCACCTTTCATTTTGGCTAACCATTAGTTTATTTGATAAGTCTGTGAGTGTCTTTTTTTGTGGAAATATGTTCATTGGTAGCAATCTTAGGATAACATGTATAAATGATATCATAGGATATTTGTCATCCCCTTTTTTTAAAATTAATAGCTACTTTATTTATTTATTTATCTATTTATTTAGCTGTGTTGGGTCTTCGTTTCGTGCGAGGGCTTTCTCTAGTTGCGGCAAGCGGGGGCCACTCTTTTTTTTTTTTTTTTTTTTTTAAAACATCTCACTTATCTGGCAGTCATTTAAATTTATTTATTTATTCACTTTTGGCTGTGTGGGGTCTCAGCCTCTGTGAGAGGGATCTCTCCAGTCGCGGCAAGCGGGGGCCACCCCCCATCGCGGCGCACGGGGCTCTCACTGTCGCGGCCTCTCCCGTCGCGGAGCACAGGCTCCAGACGCGCAGGCTCAGCAACTGTGGCTCACGGGCCCAGCCGCTCCGCGGCACGCGGGATCCTCCCAGACCAGGGCCCGAACCCGCGTCCCCCGCACCGGCAGGCGGACTCTCAACCACCGCGCCACCGGGGAAGCCCCGGGGGCCACTCTTCATTGCAGTGCGCGGGCCTCTCTGTATCGTGGCCCCTCCCGTTGCGTGGCACAGGCTCCAGATGCGCAGGCTCAGCAGTTGTGGCTCACGGTCCCAGTTGCTCCGTGGCACGTGGGATCCTCCCAGACCAGGGCTCGAACCCGCGTCCCCTGCATTAGCAGGCAGATTCTCAACCACCGCGCCACCAGGGAAGCCCCTGTCATACCCTTTTGACTTACTTAACGTTATATGATTATTCCTAGGCTCAACTGTAGTCCTGAAAATGGCATTGTTCATTTTGTTCCCGAGGCTTCTATTCCATTTGGTACGTATACCACTTCGTCTTTGTCCATTCATCTGTTTATGGACCTTTTTTTGCTTCCATGTCTTGGCTATTTCAATATTGCTGCAGTGCACATTTGCCTGCCTCTGTCTTTCCGATTCTGGTGGTCTTAGTTAATAGGCTGAAAAGGTGCCCTGTCGCATCATATGGTAGCTCAGTTTTTACGTTGTAAAGCAGCTCCATTCCGTTTTTGTTAGTGCTGTTACCACTTTAGATCCCACCAGAGCTAGGAGGTACAGAGTTCTCTAAAACCCCTTCTGCATTTATAGTTTGTGGACTTTTTGCTGATGGCCATTTGACCTGTGTGAGCTGAAACCTTTTTGGAGGTTGGATAGGCATGTGGCTAATCATTCCTTATACTGAGCTTTAGGCATCCCCTTTTTCTTCTTTTCCTTTTTTTGTGAAAGAGTGAGTACAACTTCCCTCTTCATATTGACTTCTTGAAAAATTTCTCATGTGTTGAATTTTCTTGCCTATTCCCTACCCCAGGGCCTTTTTTGAGGGCAGGTGTCATTTAGAGCACTGCAGTCCTTGTGACTCGTAATCAACCATTAGCACTGGGTTTAAAGCTGCTGTTGTGGGAAACAGCCACAAGGCGGCAGCATTATTACGTTCTCAACTCTTGCTACTAGGGCAACAGAGTCTTCCTGGAGGTAGTGTTCCGAGGTTGTAAACTAGAGTGGAATGTGCTGGGACAAGCCCCCAGAACTTTATGTCTCCTTCCTTATGTTTGTTTTTTAAATTTAATTTCTATTTCTTATCGGAGTAAATTTGATTAGAGTGTTTTGATTGTCTGGCTGTACAGAATCTGCTCAATGATTCATACATATGTCTGTGCATCTTCGGATCCTGTTGGCATGTATGTGATTACAGAATGTATATTTTAAAGGTATTGTGATTATATAATTTATATAGTTTATATGTTATATGTTTATATACATTTAACAAACATTACTATATGTATGTAAACGCCATAGTCCTAATTTACCCATCCTCCCACCTTTCATTTTGGCTAACCATTAGTTTATTTGATAAGTCTGTGAGTGTCTTTTTTTGTGGAAATATGTTCATTGGTAGCAATCTTAGGATAACATGTGTAAATGATATCATAGGATATTTGTCATACCTTTTTTTTTAAATTAATAGCTACTTTATTTATTTATTTATTTATTTATCTATTTATTTAGCTGTGTTGGGTCTTCGTTTCGTGCGAGGGCTTTCTCTAGTTGCGGCAAGCGGGAGCCACTCTTCATTGCGGTGCGCAGGCCTCTCACTATCGTGGCCCCTCCCGTTACGGGTCACAGGCTCCAGATGCGCAGGCTCAGCAGTTGTGGCTCACGGTCCCAGTTGCTCCGTGGCACGTGGGATCCTCCCAGACCAGGGCTCGAACCCGCGTCCCCTGCATTAGCAGGCAGATTCTCAACCACTGCGCCACCAGGGAAGCCCCTGTCATACCCTATTGACTTACTTAACCTTATATGGTTATTTCTAGGCTCAACTGTAGTCCTGAACACGGCATTGTTCGTTTTGTTCCCGAGGCTACTATTCCATTCTGTCGATAGACCACTTCTTCTTTGTCCATTCATCTGTTTATGGATCTTTTTTTGTTTCCATTTCTTGGCTATTTCAATATTGCTGCAGTGCACATTTGCCTGCCTCTGTCTTTCCGATTCTGGTGGTCTTAAGTTATAGGCCCAAAAGGTGCCCTGCCGCATCATATGGTAGCTCAGTTTTTACCCTGTAAAGCAGCTCGATTCAGTTTGCGTTAGAGCTGTTATCACTTTACATCCCACCAGCAGCTAGAAGGTACACAGTTCTCTAAAACCCCTTCAGCATTTATAGTTTGTAGACTTTTTGCTGATGGTCATGATTGGTGTGAGCTGAAACCTTTTTGAATTTGAATTTGCCTGTGGCTAATAATTCCTTATACTGAGCTTTAGGCATGTCCTCTTTTTTCTTTTCCTTTTTTTTAAAGAGTGAGTACAACTTCCCTCCTCTTATTGACTTCTTGAAAATTTTCTCATGTCTTGAATTTTTTTGCCTATTGCCTACCGCAGGGCATTTTTTGAGGGCAGGTGTCATTTAGAGCCCTGCAGTCCTTGTGACTATTAAGCAACAATTGGCACTGGGTATAAAGCTGCTGTTGTGGGAAACAGCCACAAGGCGGCAGCATTATTACGTTCTCAACTCTTGTTACTAGGGCAACAGAGTCTTCCTCTAGGTAGTGTTCCGAGGTTATAAATTAGAGTGGAATGTGCTGGGAGAAGCCCAGAGAAGTTTATGTCTCCTTACATATGTTTGTTTTTTAAATTTAATTTCTATTTCTTATCGGAGTAAATTTGATTAGAGTGTTTTGATTGTCTGGCTGTACAGAATCGGCTCAATGATTCATACATATGTCTGTTCATCTTCGGATCCTGTTAGCATGTATGTGATTACACAATGTATATTTTAAAGGTATTGGTGATTATATAATTCATATAGTTTATCTGTTATATGTTTATATACATTTAACATACATTAGTATATGTATGTAAACGCCATAGTCCTAATTTACCCATCCTCCCACCTTTCATTTTGGCTAACCATTAGTTTATTTGATAAGTCTGTGAGTGTCTGTTTTTGTGGAAATATGTTCATTGGTAGCAATCTTAGGATAACATGTATAAATGATATCATAGGATATTTGTCATACCTTTTTGACTTACTTAACCTTATATGATTATTTCTAGGCTCAACTGTAGTCCTGAACACGGCATTGTTCATTTTTTTTCTGAGGCTACTATTCCATTCTGTCCATATACCACTTCTTCTTTGTGCATTCATCTGTTTATGGATCTTTTTTTGCTTCCATTTCTTGGCTATTTCAATATTGCTGCAGTGCACATTTGCCTGCCTCTGTCTTTCCGATTCTGGTGGTCTTAGGTTATAGGCCCAAAAGGTGCCCTGCCGCATCATATGGTAGCTCAGTTTTTACCTTGTAAAGCAGCTCGATTCAGTTTGCGTTAGTGCTGTTACCACTTTACATCCCACCAGCAGCTAGAAGGTACACAGTTCTCTAAAACCCCTTCAGCATTTATAGTTTGTAAACTTTTTGCTAGTGGTCATGACTGGTGTGAGCTGAAACCTTTTTGAATTTGAATTTGCCTGTGGCTTATAATTCCTTATACTGAGCTTTAGGCATGTCCTTTTTTTTCTTTTCCTTTTTTTTAAAGAGTGAGTACAACTTCCCTCCTCTTATTGACTTCTTGAAAATTTTCTCATGTCTTGAATTTTCTTGCCTATTCCCTACCCCAGGGCCTTTTTTGAAGGCAGGTGTCATTTAGTGCCCTGCAGTCCTTGTGACTATTAAGCAACAATAGGCACTGGGTATAAAGCTGCTGTTGTGGGAAACAGCCACAAGGCGGCAGCATTATTACGTTCTCAACTCTTGTTACTAGGGCAACAGAGTCTTCCTCTAGGTAGTGTTCCGAGGTTGTGAGTTAGAGTGGAATGTGCTGGGAGAAGCCCCGAGAAGTTTATGTCTCCTTACTTCTGTTTGTTTTTTAAATTTAATTTCTATTTCTTATCGGAGTAAATTTGATTAGAGTGTTTTCATTGTCTGGCTGTACAGAATCTGCTCCATGATTCATACATATGTCTATTCATCTTCGGATCCTGTTAGCATGTATGTGATTACAGAATGTATATTTTAAAGGTATTGTGATTATATAAATTATATAGTTTATATGTTATATGTTTATATACATTTAACAAACATTACTATATGTATGTTAGCGCCATAGTCCTAATTTACCCATCCTCCCACCTTTCATTTTGGCTAACCATTAGTTTATTTGATAAGTCTGTGAGTGTCTTTTTTTGTGGAAATATGTTCATTGGTAGCAATCTTAGGATAACATGTATAAATGATATCATAGGATATTTGTCATACCCTTGTGACTTACTTAACCCTATATGATTATTTCTAGGCTCAACTGTAGTCCTGAAAACGGCATTGTTCATTTTGTTCGCGAGGCCACTATTCCATTTGGTAGGTATACCATTTGGTCTTTGTCCATTCATCTGTTTATGGACCTTTTTATTGCTTGTATGTCTTGGCTATTTCAATATTGCTGCAGTGCACATTTGCCTGCCTCTGTCTTTCCGATTCTGGTGGTCTTAGTTAATAGGCTCAAAAGGTGCCCTGTCGCATCATATGGTAGCTCAGTTTTTACCTTGTAAAGCAACTCCATTCCGTTTTTGTTAGTGCTGTTACCACTTTAGATCCCACCAGAGCTAGGAGGTACAGAGTTCTCTAAAACCCCTTCTGCATTTATAGTTTGTGGACTTTTTGCTGATGGCCATTTGACCTGTGTGAGCTGAAACCTTTTTGGAGGTTGGATAGGCATGTGGCTAATAATTCCTTATACTGAGCTTTAGGCATCCCCTTTTTCTTCTTTTCCTTTTTTTGTTAAAGAGTGAGTACAACTTCCCTCTTCATATTGACTTCTTGAAAAATTTCTCATGTGTTGAATTTTCTTGCCTATTCCCTACCCCAGGGCCTTTTTTGAGGGCAGGTGTCATTTAGAGCACTGCAGTCCTTGTGACTCGTAATCAACCATTAGCACTGGGTTTAAAGCTGCTGTTGTGGGAAACAGCCACAAGGCGGCAGCATTATTATGTTCTCAACTCTTGCTACTAGGGCAACAGAGTCTTCCTGGAGGTAGTGTTCCGAGGTTGTAAACTAGAGTGGAATGTGCTGGGACAAGCCCCCAGAACTTTATGTCTCCTTCCTTATGTTTGTTTTTTAAATTTAATTTCTATTTCTTATCGGAGTTAATTTGATTAGAGTGTTTTGATTGTCTGGCTGTACAGAATCTGCTCAATGATTCATACATATGTCTGTGCATCTTCGGATCCTGTTGGCATGTATGTGATTACAGAATGTATATTTTAAAGGTATTGTGATTATATAATTTATATAGTTTATATGTTATATGTTTATATACATTTAACAAACATTACTATATGTATGTAAACGCCATAGTCCTAATTTACCCATCCTCCCACCTTTCATTTTGGCTAACCATTAGTTTATTTGATAAGTCTGTGAGTGTCTTTTTTTGTGGAAATATGTTCATTGGTAGCAATCTTAGGATAACATGTGTAAATGATATCATAGGATATTTGTCATACCTTTTTTTTTTTAATTAATAGCTACTTTATTTATTTATTTATTTATTTATTTATCTATTTATTTAGCTGTGTTGGGTCTTCGTTTCGTGCGAGGGCTTTCTCTAGTTGCGGCAAGCGGGAGCCACTCTTCATTGCGGTGCGCAGGCCTCTCACTATCGTGGCCCCTCCCGTTACGGGTCACAGGCTCCAGATGCGCAGGCTCAGCAGTTGTGGCTCACGGTCCCAGTTGCTCCGTGGCACGTGGGATCCTCCCAGACCAGGGCTCGAACCTGCGTCCCCTGCATTAGCAGGCAGATTCTCAACCACTGCGCCACCAGGGAAGCCCCTGTCATACCCTATTGACTTACTTAACCTTATATGGTTATTTCTAGGCTCAACTGTAGTCCTGAACACGGCATTGTTCGTTTTGTTCCCGAGGCTACTATTCCATTCTGTCGATAGACCACTTCTTCTTTGTCCATTCATCTGTTTATGGATCTTTTTTTGTTTCCATTTCTTGGCTATTTCAATATTGCTGCAGTGCACATTTGCCTGCCTCTGTCTTTCCGATTCTGGTGGTCTTAAGTTATAGGCCCAAAAGGTGCCCTGCCGCATCATATGGTAGCTCAGTTTTTACCCTGTAAAGCAGCTCGATTCAGTTTGCGTTAGAGCTGTTATCACTTTACATCCCACCAGCAGCTAGAAGGTACACAGTTCTCTAAAACCCCTTCAGCATTTATAGTTTGTAGACTTTTTGCTGATGGTCATGATTGGTGTGAGCTGAAACCTTTTTGAATTTGAATTTGCCTGTGGCTAATAATTCCTTATACTGAGCTTTAGGCATGTCCTCTTTTTTCTTTTCCTTTTTTTTAAAGAGTGAGTACAACTTCCCTCCTCTTATTGACTTCTTGAAAATTTTCTCATGTCTTGAATTTTTTTGCCTATTGCCTACCGCAGGGCATTTTTTGAGGGCAGGTGTCATTTAGAGCCCTGCAGTCCTTGTGACTATTAAGCAACAATTGGCACTGGGTATAAAGCTGCTGTTGTGGGAAACAGCCACAAGGCGGCAGCATTATTACGTTCTCAACTCTTGTTACTAGGGCAACAGAGTCTTCCTCTAGGTAGTGTTCCGAGGTTATAAATTAGAGTGGAATGTGCTGGGAGAAGCCCGGAGAAGTTTATGTCTCCTTACATATGTTTGTTTTTTAAGTTTAATTTCTATTTCTTATCGGAGTAAATTTGATTAGAGTGTTTTGATTGTCTGGCTGTACAGAATCGGCTCAATGATTCATACATATGTCTGTTCATCTTCGGATCCTGTTAGCATGTATGTGATTACACAATGTATATTTTAAAGGTATTGGTGATTATATAATTCATATAGTTTATCTGTTATATGTTTATATACATTTAACATACATTAGTATATGTATGTAAACGCCATAGTCCTAATTTACCCATCCTCCCACCTTTCATTTTGGCTAACCATTAGTTTATTTGATAAGTCTGTGAGTGTCTGTTTTTGTGGAAATATGTTCATTGGTAGCAATCTTAGGATAACATGTATAAATGATATCATAGGATATTTGTCATACCTTTTTGACTTACTTAACCTTATATGATTATTTCTAGGCTCAACTGTAGTCCTGAACACGGCATTGTTCATTTTTTTTCCGAGGCTACTATTCCATTCTGTCCATATACCACTTCTTCTTTGTCCATTCATCTGTTTATGGATCTTTTTTTGCTTCCATTTCTTGGCTATTTCAATATTGCTGCAGTGCACATTTGCCTGCCTCTGTCTTTCCGATTCTGGTGGTCTTAGGTTATAGGCCCAAAAGGTGCCCTGCCGCATCATATGGTAGCTCAGTTTTTACCTTGTAAAGCAGCTCGATTCAGTTTGCGTTAGTGCTGTTACCACTTTACATCCCACCAGCAGCTAGAAGGTACACAGTTCTCTAAAACCCCTTCAGCATTTATAGTTTGTAAACTTTTTGCTGGTGGTCATGACTGGTGTGAGCTGAAACCTTTTTGAATTTGAATTTGCCTGTGGCTTATAATTCCTTATACTGAGCTTTAGGCATGTCCTTTTTTTTCTTTTCCTTTTTTTTAAAGAGTGAGTACAACTTCCCTCCTCTTATTGACTTCTTGAAAATTTTCTCATGTCTTGAATTTTCTTGCCTATTCCCTACCCCAGGGCCTTTTTTGAAGGCAGGTGTCATTTAGTGCCCTGCAGTCCTTGTGACTATTAAGCAACAATAGGCACTGGGTATAAAGCTGCTGTTGTGGGAAACAGCCACAAGGCGGCAGCATTATTACGTTCTCAACTCTTGTTACTAGGGCAACAGAGTCTTCCTCTAGGTAGTGTTCCGAGGTTGTGAGTTAGAGTGGAATGTGCTGGGAGAAGCCCCGAGAAGTTTATGTCTCCTTACTTCTGTTTGTTTTTTAAATTTAATTTCTATTTCTTATCGGAGTAAATTTGATTAGAGTGTTTTCATTGTCTGGCTGTACAGAATCTGCTCCATGATTCATACATATGTCTATTCATCTTCGGATCCTGTTAGCATGTATGTGATTACAGAATGTATATTTTAAAGGTATTGTGATTATATAAATTATATAGTTTATATGTTATATGTTTATATACATTTAACAAACATTACTATATGTATGTTAGCGCCATAGTCCTAATTTACCCATCCTCCCACCTTTCATTTTGGCTAACCATTAGTTTATTTGATAAGTCTGTGAGTGTCTTTTTTTGTGGAAATATGTTCATTGGTAGCAATCTTAGGATAACATGTATAAATGATATCATAGGATATTTGTCATACCCTTGTGACTTACTTAACCCTATATGATTATTTCTAGGCTCAACTGTAGTCCTGAAAACGGCATTGTTCATTTTGTTCGCGAGGCCACTATTCCATTTGGTAGGTATACCATTTGGTCTTTGTCCATTCATCTGTTTATGGACCTTTTTATTGCTTGTATGTCTTGGCTATTTCAATATTGCTGCAGTGCACATTTGCCTGCCTCTGTCTTTCCGATTCTGGTGGTCTTAGTTAATAGGCTCAAAAGGTGCCCTGTCGCATCATATGGTAGCTCAGTTTTTACCTTGTAAAGCAGCTCCATTCCGTTTTTGTTAGTGCTGTTACCACTTTAGATCCCACCAGAGCTAGGAGGTACAGAGTTCTCTAAAACCCCTTCTGCATTTATAGTTTGTGGACTTTTTGCTGATGGCCATTTGACCTGTGTGAGCTGAAACCTTTTTGGAGGTTGGATAGGCATGTGGCTAATAATTCCTTATACTGAGCTTTAGGCATCCCCTTTTTCTTCTTTTCCTTTTTTTGTTAAAGTGTGAGTACAACTTCCCTCTTCATATTGACTTCTTGAAAAATTTCTCATGTGTTGAATTTTCTTGCCTATTCCCTACCCCAGGGCCTTTTTTGAGGGCAGGTGTCATTTAGAGCACTGCAGTCCTTGTGACTCGTAATCAACCATTAGCACTGGGTTTAAAGCTGCTGTTGTGGGAAACAGCCACAAGGCGGCAGCATTATTACGTTCTCAACTCTTGCTACTAGGGCAACAGAGTCTTCCTGGAGGTAGTGTTCCGAGGTTGTAAACTAGAGTGGAATGTGCTGGGACAAGCCCCCAGAACTTTATGTCTCCTTCCTTATGTTTGTTTTTTAAATTTAATTTCTATTTCTTATCGGAGTTAATTTGATTAGAGTGTTTTGATTGTCTGGCTGTACAGAATCTGCTCAATGATTCATACATATGTCTGTGCATCTTCGGATCCTGTTGGCATGTATGTGATTACAGAATGTATATTTTAAAGGTATTGTGATTATATAATTTATATAGTTTATATGTTATATGTTTATATACATTTAACAAACATTACTATATGTATGTAAACGCCATAGTCCTAATTTACCCATCCTCCCACCTTTCATTTTGGCTAACCATTAGTTTATTTGATAAGTCTGTGAGTGTCTTTTTTTGTGGAAATATGTTCATTGGTAGCAATCTTAGGATAACATGTGTAAATGATATCATAGGATATTTGTCATACCTTTTTTTTTTTTAATTAATAGCTACTTTATTTATTTATTTATTTATTTATTTATCTATTTATTTAGCTGTGTTGGGTCTTCGTTTCGTGCGAGGGCTTTCTCTAGTTGCGGCAAGCGGGAGCCACTCTTCATTGCGGTGCGCAGGCCTCTCACTATCGTGGCCCCTCCCGTTACGGGTCACAGGCTCCAGATGCGCAGGCTCAGCAGTTGTGGCTCACGGTCCCAGTTGCTCCGTGGCACGTGGGATCCTCCCAGACCAGGGCTCGAACCCGCGTCCCCTGCATTAGCAGGCAGATTCTCAACCACTGCGCCACCAGGGAAGCCCCTGTCATACCCTATTGACTTACTTAACCTTATATGGTTATTTCTAGGCTCAACTGTAGTCCTGAACACGGCATTGTTCGTTTTGTTCCCGAGGCTACTATTCCATTCTGTCGATAGACCACTTCTTCTTTGTCCATTCATCTGTTTATGGATCTTTTTTTGTTTCCATTTCTTGGCTATTTCAATATTGCTGCAGTGCACATTTGCCTGCCTCTGTCTTTCCGATTCTGGTGGTCTTAAGTTATAGGCCCAAAAGGTGCCCTGCCGCATCATATGGTAGCTCAGTTTTTACCCTGTAAAGCAGCTCGATTCAGTTTGCGTTAGAGCTGTTATCACTTTACATCCCACCAGCAGCTAGAAGGTACACAGTTCTCTAAAACCCCTTCAGCATTTATAGTTTGTAGACTTTTTGCTGATGGTCATGATTGGTGTGAGCTGAAACCTTTTTGAATTTGAATTTGCCTGTGGCTAATAATTCCTTATACTGAGCTTTAGGCATGTCCTCTTTTTTCTTTTCCTTTTTTTTAAAGAGTGAGTACAACTTCCCTCCTCTTATTGACTTCTTGAAAATTTTCTCATGTCTTGAATTTTTTTGCCTATTGCCTACCGCAGGGCATTTTTTGAGGGCAGGTGTCATTTAGAGCCCTGCAGTCCTTGTGACTATTAAGCAACAATTGGCACTGGGTATAAAGCTGCTGTTGTGGGAAACAGCCACAAGGCGGCAGCATTATTACGTTCTCAACTCTTGTTACTAGGGCAACAGAGTCTTCCTCTAGGTAGTGTTCCGAGGTTATAAATTAGAGTGGAATGTGCTGGGAGAAGCCCGGAGAAGTTTATGTCTCCTTACATATGTTTGTTTTTTAAATTTAATTTCTATTTCTTATCGGAGTAAATTTGATTAGAGTGTTTTGATTGTCTGGCTGTACAGAATCGGCTCAATGATTCATACATATGTCTGTTCATCTTCGGATCCTGTTAGCATGTATGTGATTACACAATGTATATTTTAAAGGTATTGGTGATTATATAATTCATATAGTTTATCTGTTATATGTTTATATACATTTAACATACATTAGTATATGTATGTAAACGCCATAGTCCTAATTTACCCATCCTCCCACCTTTCATTTTGGCTAACCATTAGTTTATTTGATAAGTCTGTGAGTGTCTGTTTTTGTGGAAATATGTTCATTGGTAGCAATCTTAGGATAACATGTATAAATGATATCATAGGATATTTGTCATACCTTTTTGACTTACTTAACCTTATATGATTATTTCTAGGCTCAACTGTAGTCCTGAACACGGCATTGTTCATTTTTTTTCCGAGGCTACTATTCCATTCTGTCCATATACCACTTCTTCTTTGTCCATTCATCTGTTTATGGATCTTTTTTTGCTTCCATTTCTTGGCTATTTCAATATTGCTGCAGTGCACATTTGCCTGCCTCTGTCTTTCCGATTCTGGTGGTCTTAGGTTATAGGCCCAAAAGGTGCCCTGCCGCATCATATGGTAGCTCAGTTTTTACCTTGTAAAGCAGCTCGATTCAGTTTGCGTTAGTGCTGTTACCACTTTACATCCCACCAGCAGCTAGAAGGTACACAGTTCTCTAAAACCCCTTCAGCATTTATAGTTTGTAAACTTTTTGCTGGTGGTCATGACTGGTGTGAGCTGAAACCTTTTTGAATTTGAATTTGCCTGTGGCTTATAATTCCTTATACTGAGCTTTAGGCATGTCCTTTTTTTTCTTTTCCTTTTTTTTAAAGAGTGAGTACAACTTCCCTCCTCTTATTGACTTCTTGAAAATTTTCTCATGTCTTGAATTTTCTTGCCTATTCCCTACCCCAGGGCCTTTTTTGAAGGCAGGTGTCATTTAGTGCCCTGCAGTCCTTGTGACTATTAAGCAACAATAGGCACTGGGTATAAAGCTGCTGTTGTGGGAAACAGCCACAAGGCGGCAGCATTATTACGTTCTCAACTCTTGTTACTAGGGCAACAGAGTCTTCCTCTAGGTAGTGTTCCGAGGTTGTGAGTTAGAGTGGAATGTGCTGGGAGAAGCCCCGAGAAGTTTATGTCTCCTTACTTCTGTTTGTTTTTTAAATTTAATTTCTATTTCTTATCGGAGTAAATTTGATTAGAGTGTTTTCATTGTCTGGCTGTACAGAATCTGCTCCATGATTCATACATATGTCTGTTCATCTTCGGATCCTGTTAGCATGTATGTGATTACAGAATGTATATTTTAAAGGTATTGTGATTATATAAATTATATAGTTTATATGTTATATGTTTATATACATTTAACAAACATTACTATATGTATGTTAGCGCCATAGTCCTAATTTACCCATACTCCCACCTTTCATTTTGGCTAACCATTAGTTTATTTGATAAGTCTGTGAGTGTCTTTTTTTGTGGAAATATGTTCATTGGTAGCAATCTTAGGATAACATGTATAAATGATATCATAGGATATTTGTCATCCCCTTTTTTTAAAATTAATAGCTACTTTATTTATTTATTTATCTATTTATTTAGCTGTGTTGGGTCTTCGTTTCGTGCGAGGGCTTTCTCTAGTTGCGGCAAGCGGGGGCCACTCTTCATTGCGGTGTGCGGGCCTCTCTGTATCGTGGCCCCTCCCGTTGCGTGGCACAGGCCCCAGATGCGCAGGCTCAGCAGTTGTGGCTCACGGTCCCAGTTGCTCCATGGCACGTGGGATCCTCCCAGACCAGGGCTCGAACCCGCGTCCCCTGCATTAGCAGGCAGATTCTCAACCACTGCGCCACCAGGGAAGCCCCTGTCATACCCTTTTGACTTACTTAACGTTATATGATTATTCCTAGGCTCAACTGTAGTCCTGAAAATGGCATTGTTCATTTTGTTCCCGAGGCTTCTATTCCATTTGGTACGTATACCACTTCGTCTTTGTCCATTCATCTGTTTATGGACCTTTTTTTGCTTCCATGTCTTGGCTATTTCAATATTGCTGCAGTGCACATTTGCCTGCCTCTGTCTTTCCGATTCTGGTGGTCTTAGTTAATAGGCTGAAAAGGTGCCCTGTCGCATCATATGGTAGCTCAGTTTTTACGTTGTAAAGCAGCTCCATTCCGTTTTTGTTAGTGCTGTTACCACTTTAGATCCCACCAGAGCTAGGAGGTACAGAGTTCTCTAAAACCCCTTCTGCATTTATAGTTTGTGGACTTTTTGCTGATGGCCATTTGACCTGTGTGAGCTGAAACCTTTTTGGAGGTTGGATAGGCATGTGGCTAATCATTCCTTATACTGAGCTTTAGGCATCCCCTTTTTCTTCTTTTCCTTTTTTTGTGAAAGAGTGAGTACAACTTCCCTCTTCATATTGACTTCTTGAAAAATTTCTCATGTGTTGAATTTTCTTGCCTATTCCCTACCCCAGGGCCTTTTTTGAGGGCAGGTGTCATTTAGAGCACTGCAGTCCTTGTGACTCGTAATCAACCATTAGCACTGGGTTTAAAGCTGCTGTTGTGGGAAACAGCCACAAGGCGGCAGCATTATTACGTTCTCAACTCTTGCTACTAGGGCAACAGAGTCTTCCTGGAGGTAGTGTTCCGAGGTTGTAAACTAGAGTGGAATGTGCTGGGACAAGCCCCCAGAACTTTATGTCTCCTTCCTTATGTTTGTTTTTTAAATTTAATTTCTATTTCTTATCGGAGTAAATTTGATTAGAGTGTTTTGATTGTCTGGCTGTACAGAATCTGCTCAATGATTCATACATATGTCTGTGCATCTTCGGATCCTGTTGGCATGTATGTGATTACAGAATGTATATTTTAAAGGTATTGTGATTATATAATTTATATAGTTTATATGTTATATGTTTATATACATTTAACAAACATTACTATATGTATGTAAACGCCATAGTCCTAATTTACCCATCCTCCCACCTTTCATTTTGGCTAACCATTAGTTTATTTGATAAGTCTGTGAGTGTCTTTTTTTGTGGAAATATGTTCATTGGTAGCAATCTTAGGATAACATGTGTAAATGATATCATAGGATATTTGTCATACCTTTTTTTTTTTAATTAATAGCTACTTTATTTATTTATTTATTTATTTATTTATCTATTTATTTAGCTGTGTTGGGTCTTCGTTTCGTGCGAGGGCTTTCTCTAGTTGCGGCAAGCGGGAGCCACTCTTCATTGCGGTGCGCAGGCCTCTCACTATCGTGGCCCCTCCCGTTACGGGTCACAGGCTCCAGATGCGCAGGCTCAGCAGTTGTGGCTCACGGTCCCAGTTGCTCCGTGGCACGTGGGATCCTCCCAGACCAGGGCTCGAACCCGCGTCCCCTGCATTAGCAGGCAGATTCTCAACCACTGCGCCACCAGGGAAGCCCCTGTCATACCCTATTGACTTACTTAACCTTATATGGTTATTTCTAGGCTCAACTGTAGTCCTGAACACGGCATTGTTCATTTTGTTCCCGAGGCTACTATTCCATTCTGTCGATATACCACTTCTTCTTTGTCCATTCATCTGTTTATGGATCTTTTTTTGTTTCCATTTCTTGGCTATTTCAATATTGCTGCAGTGCACATTTGCCTGCCTCTGTCTTTCCGATTCTGGTGGTCTTAAGTTATAGGCCCAAAAGGTGCCCTGCCGCATCATATGGTAGCTCAGTTTTTACCCTGTAAAGCAGCTCGATTCAGTTTGCGTTAGAGCTGTTATCACTTTACATCCCACCAGCAGCTAGAAGGTACACAGTTCTCTAAAACCCCTTCAGCATTTATAGTTTGTAGACTTTTTGCTGAAGGTCATGATTGGTGTGAGCTGAAACCTTTTTGAATTTGAATTTGCCTGTGGCTAATAATTCCTTATACTGAGCTTTAGGCATGTCCTCTTTTTTCTTTTCCTTTTTTTTAAAGAGTGAGTACAACTTCCCTCCTCTTATTGACTTCTTGAAAATTTTCTCATGTCTTGAATTTTTTTGCCTATTCCCTACCGCAGGGCATTTTTTGAGGGCAGGTGTCATTTAGAGCCCTGCAGTCCTTGTGACTATTAAGCAACAATTGGCACTGGGTATAAAGCTGCTGTTGTGGGAAACAGCCACAAGGCGGCAGCATTATTACGTTCTCAACTCTTGTTACTAGGGCAACAGAGTCTTCCTCTAGGTAGTGTTCCGAGGTTATAAATTAGAGTGGAATGTGCTGGGAGAAGCCCAGAGAAGTTTATGTCTCCTTACATATGTTTGTTTTTTAAATTTAATTTCTATTTTTTATCGGAGTAAATTTGATTAGAGTGTTTTGATTGTCTGGCTGTACAGAATCGGCTCAATGATTCATACATATGTCTGTTCATCTTCGGATCCTGTTAGCATGTATGTGATTACACAATGTATATTTTAAAGGTATTGGTGATTATATAATTCATATAGTTTATCTGTTATATGTTTATATACATTTAACATACATTAGTATATGTATGTAAACGCCATAGTCCTAATTTACCCATCCTCCCACCTTTCATTTTGGCTAACCATTAGTTTATTTGATAAGTCTGTGAGTGTCTGTTTTTGTGGAAATATGTTCATTGGTAGCAATCTTAGGATAACATGTATAAATGATATCATAGGATATTTGTCATACCTTTTTGACTTACTTAACCTTATATGATTATTTCTAGGCTCAACTGTAGTCCTGAACACGGCATTGTTCATTTTTTTTCCGAGGCTACTATTCCATTCTGTCCATATACCACTTCTTCTTTGTCCATTCATCTGTTTATGGATCTTTTTTTGCTTCCATTTCTTGGCTATTTCAATATTGCTGCAGTGCACATTTGCCTGCCTCTGTCTTTCCGATTCTGGTGGTCTTAGGTTATAGGCCCAAAAGGTGCCCTGCCGCATCATATGGTAGCTCAGTTTTTACCTTGTAAAGCAGCTCGATTCAGTTTGCGTTAGTGCTGTTACCACTTTACATCCCACCAGCAGCTAGAAGGTACACAGTTCTCTAAAACCCCTTCAGCATTTATAGTTTGTAAACTTTTTGCTAGTGGTCATGACTGGTGTGAGCTGAAACCTTTTTGAATTTGAATTTGCCTGTGGCTTATAATTCCTTATACTGAGCTTTAGGCATGTCCTTTTTTTTCTTTTCCTTTTTTTTAAAGAGTGAGTACAACTTCCCTCCTCTTATTGACTTCTTGAAAATTTTCTCATGTCTTGAATTTTCTTGCCTATTCCCTACCCCAGGGCCTTTTTTGAAGGCAGGTGTCATTTAGTGCCCTGCAGTCCTTGTGACTATTAAGCAACAATAGGCACTGGGTATAAAGCTGCTGTTGTGGGAAACAGCCACAAGGCGGCAGCATTATTACGTTCTCAACTCTTGTTACTAGGGCAACAGAGTCTTCCTCTAGGTAGTGTTCCGAGGTTGTGAGTTAGAGTGGAATGTGCTGGGAGAAGCCCCGAGAAGTTTATGTCTCCTTACTTCTGTTTGTTTTTTAAATTTAATTTCTATTTCTTATCGGAGTAAATTTGATTAGAGTGTTTTCATTGTCTGGCTGTACAGAATCTGCTCCATGATTCATACATATGTCTGTTCATCTTCGGATCCTGTTAGCATGTATGTGATTACAGAATGTATATTTTAAAGGTATTGTGATTATATAAATTATATAGTTTATATGTTATATGTTTATATACATTTAACAAACATTACTATATGTATGTTAGCGCCATAGTCCTAATTTACCCATCCTCCCACCTTTCATTTTGGCTAACCATTAGTTTATTTGATAAGTCTGTGAGTGTCTTTTTTTGTGGAAATATGTTCATTGGTAGCAATCTTAGGATAACATGTATAAATGATATCATAGGATATTTGTCATCCCCTTTTTTTAAAATTAATAGCTACTTTATTTATTTATTTATCTATTTATTTAGCTGTGTTGGGTCTTCGTTTCGTGCGAGGGCTTTCTCTAGTTGCGGCAAGCGGGGGCCACTCTTCATTGCGGTGCGCGGGCCTCTCTGTATCGTGGCCCCTCCCGTTGCGTGGCACAGGCTCCAGATGCGCAGGCTCAGCAGTTGTGGCTCACGGTCCCAGTTGCTCCGTGGCACGTGGGATCCTCCCAGACCAGGGCTCGAACCCGCGTCCCCTGCATTAGCAGGCAGATTCTCAACCACCGCGCCACCAGGGAAGCCCCTGTCATACCCTTTTGACTTACTTAACGTTATATGATTATTCCTAGGCTCAACTGTAGTCCTGAAAATGGCATTGTTCATTTTGTTCCCGAGGCTTCTATTCCATTTGGTACGTATACCACTTCGTCTTTGTCCATTCATCTGTTTATGGACCTTTTTTTGCTTCCATGTCTTGGCTATTTCAATATTGCTGCAGTGCACATTTGCCTGCCTCTGTCTTTCCGATTCTGGTGGTCTTAGTTAATAGGCTGAAAAGGTGCCCTGTCGCATCATATGGTAGCTCAGTTTTTACGTTGTAAAGCAGCTCCATTCCGTTTTTGTTAGTGCTGTTACCACTTTAGATCCCACCAGAGCTAGGAGGTACAGAGTTCTCTAAAACCCCTTCTGCATTTATAGTTTGTGGACTTTTTGCTGATGGCCATTTGACCTGTGTGAGCTGAAACCTTTTTGGAGGTTGGATAGGCATGTGGCTAATCATTCCTTATACTGAGCTTTAGGCATCCCCTTTTTCTTCTTTTCCTTTTTTTGTGAAAGAGTGAGTACAACTTCCCTCTTCATATTGACTTCTTGAAAAATTTCTCATGTGTTGAATTTTCTTGCCTATTCCCTACCCCAGGGCCTTTTTTGAGGGCAGGTGTCATTTAGAGCACTGCAGTCCTTGTGACTCGTAATCAACCATTAGCACTGGGTTTAAAGCTGCTGTTGTGGGAAACAGCCACAAGGCGGCAGCATTATTACGTTCTCAACTCTTGCTACTAGGGCAACAGAGTCTTCCTGGAGGTAGTGTTCCGAGGTTGTAAACTAGAGTGGAATGTGCTGGGACAAGCCCCCAGAACTTTATGTCTCCTTCCTTATGTTTGTTTTTTAAATTTAATTTCTATTTCTTATCGGAGTAAATTTGATTAGAGTGTTTTGATTGTCTGGCTGTACAGAATCTGCTCAATGATTCATACATATGTCTGTGCATCTTCGGATCCTGTTGGCATGTATGTGATTACAGAATGTATATTTTAAAGGTATTGTGATTATATAATTTATATAGTTTATATGTTATATGTTTATATACATTTAACAAACATTACTATATGTATGTAAACGCCATAGTCCTAATTTACCCATCCTCCCACCTTTCATTTTGGCTAACCATTAGTTTATTTGATAAGTCTGTGAGTGTCTTTTTTTGTGGAAATATGTTCATTGGTAGCAATCTTAGGATAACATGTGTAAATGATATCATAGGATATTTGTCATACCTTTTTTTTTAAATTAATAGCTACTTTATTTATTTATTTATTTATTTATCTATTTATTTAGCTGTGTTGGGTCTTCGTTTCGTGCGAGGGCTTTCTCTAGTTGCGGCAAGCGGGAGCCACTCTTCATTGCGGTGCGCAGGCCTCTCACTATCGTGGCCCCTCCCGTTACGGGTCACAGGCTCCAGATGCGCAGGCTCAGCAGTTGTGGCTCACGGTCCCAGTTGCTCCGTGGCACGTGGGATCCTCCCAGACCAGGGCTCGAACCCGCGTCCCCTGCATTAGCAGGCAGATTCTCAACCACTGCGCCACCAGGGAAGCCCCTGTCATACCCTATTGACTTACTTAACCTTATATGGTTATTTCTAGGCTCAACTGTAGTCCTGAACACGGCATTGTTCGTTTTGTTCCCGAGGCTACTATTCCATTCTGTCGATAGACCACTTCTTCTTTGTCCATTCATCTGTTTATGGATCTTTTTTTGTTTCCATTTCTTGGCTATTTCAATATTGCTGCAGTGCACATTTGCCTGCCTCTGTCTTTCCGATTCTGGTGGTCTTAAGTTATAGGCCCAAAAGGTGCCCTGCCGCATCATATGGTAGCTCAGTTTTTACCCTGTAAAGCAGCTCGATTCAGTTTGCGTTAGAGCTGTTATCACTTTACATCCCACCAGCAGCTAGAAGGTACACAGTTCTCTAAAACCCCTTCAGCATTTATAGTTTGTAGACTTTTTGCTGATGGTCATGATTGGTGTGAGCTGAAACCTTTTTGAATTTGAATTTGCCTGTGGCTAATAATTCCTTATACTGAGCTTTAGGCATGTCCTCTTTTTTCTTTTCCTTTTTTTTAAAGAGTGAGTACAACTTCCCTCCTCTTATTGACTTCTTGAAAATTTTCTCATGTCTTGAATTTTTTTGCCTATTGCCTACCGCAGGGCATTTTTTGAGGGCAGGTGTCATTTAGAGCCCTGCAGTCCTTGTGACTATTAAGCAACAATTGGCACTGGGTATAAAGCTGCTGTTGTGGGAAACAGCCACAAGGCGGCAGCATTATTACGTTCTCAACTCTTGTTACTAGGGCAACAGAGTCTTCCTCTAGGTAGTGTTCCGAGGTTATAAATTAGAGTGGAATGTGCTGGGAGAAGCCCGGAGAAGTTTATGTCTCCTTACATATGTTTGTTTTTTAAGTTTAATTTCTATTTCTTATCGGAGTAAATTTGATTAGAGTGTTTTGATTGTCTGGCTGTACAGAATCGGCTCAATGATTCATACATATGTCTGTTCATCTTCGGATCCTGTTAGCATGTATGTGATTACACAATGTATATTTTAAAGGTATTGGTGATTATATAATTCATATAGTTTATCTGTTATATGTTTATATACATTTAACATACATTAGTATATGTATGTAAACGCCATAGTCCTAATTTACCCATCCTCCCACCTTTCATTTTGGCTAACCATTAGTTTATTTGATAAGTCTGTGAGTGTCTGTTTTTGTGGAAATATGTTCATTGGTAGCAATCTTAGGATAACATGTATAAATGATATCATAGGATATTTGTCATACCTTTTTGACTTACTTAACCTTATATGATTATTTCTAGGCTCAACTGTAGTCCTGAACACGGCATTGTTCATTTTTTTTCTGAGGCTACTATTCCATTCTGTCCATATACCACTTCTTCTTTGTCCATTCATCTGTTTATGGATCTTTTTTTGCTTCCATTTCTTGGCTATTTCAATATTGCTGCAGTGCACATTTGCCTGCCTCTGTCTTTCCGATTCTGGTGGTCTTAGGTTATAGGCCCAAAAGGTGCCCTGCCGCATCATATGGTAGCTCAGTTTTTACCTTGTAAAGCAGCTCGATTCAGTTTGCGTTAGTGCTGTTACCACTTTACATCCCACCAGCAGCTAGAAGGTACACAGTTCTCTAAAACCCCTTCAGCATTTATAGTTTGTAAACTTTTTGCTAGTGGTCATGACTGGTGTGAGCTGAAACCTTTTTGAATTTGAATTTGCCTGTGGCTTATAATTCCTTATACTGAGCTTTAGGCATGTCCTTTTTTTTCTTTTCCTTTTTTTTAAAGAGTGAGTACAACTTCCCTCCTCTTATTGACTTCTTGAAAATTTTCTCATGTCTTGAATTTTCTTGCCTATTCCCTACCCCAGGGCCTTTTTTGAAGGCAGGTGTCATTTAGTGCCCTGCAGTCCTTGTGACTATTAAGCAACAATAGGCACTGGGTATAAAGCTGCTGTTGTGGGAAACAGCCACAAGGCGGCAGCATTATTACGTTCTCAACTCTTGTTACTAGGGCAACAGAGTCTTCCTCTAGGTAGTGTTCCGAGGTTGTGAGTTAGAGTGGAATGTGCTGGGAGAAGCCCCGAGAAGTTTATGTCTCCTTACTTCTGTTTGTTTTTTAAATTTAATTTCTATTTCTTATCGGAGTAAATTTGATTAGAGTGTTTTCATTGTCTGGCTGTACAGAATCTGCTCCATGATTCATACATATGTCTGTTCATCTTCGGATCCTGTTAGCATGTATGTGATTACAGAATGTATATTTTAAAGGTATTGTGATTATATAAATTATATAGTTTATATGTTATATGTTTATATACATTTAACAAACATTACTATATGTATGTTAGCGCCATAGTCCTAATTTACCCATCCTCCCACCTTTCATTTTGGCTAACCATTAGTTTATTTGATAAGTCTGTGAGTGTCTTTTTTTGTGGAAATATGTTCATTGGTAGCAATCTTAGGATAACATGTATAAATGATATCATAGGATATTTGTCATCCCCTTTTTTTAAAATTAATAGCTACTTTATTTATTTATTTATCTATTTATTTAGCTGTGTTGGGTCTTCGTTTCGTGCGAGGGCTTTCTCTAGTTGCGGCAAGCGGGGGCCACTCTTCATTGCGGTGCGCGGGCCTCTCTGTATCGTGGCCCCTCCCGTTGCGTGGCACAGGCTCCAGATGCGCAGGCTCAGCAGTTGTGGCTCACGGTCCCAGTTGCTCCGTGGCACGTGGGATCCACCCAGACCAGGGCTCGAACCCGCGTCCCCTGCATTAGCAGGCAGATTCTCAACCACCGCGCCACCAGGGAAGCCCCTGTCATACCCTTTTGACTTACTTAACGTTATATGATTATTCCTAGGCTCAACTGTAGTCCTGAAAATGGCATTGTTCATTTTGTTCCCGAGGCTTCTATTCCATTTGGTACGTATACCACTTCGTCTTTGTCCATTCATCTGTTTATGGACCTTTTTTTGCTTCCATGTCTTGGCTATTTCAATATTGCTGCAGTGCACATTTGCCTGCCTCTGTCTTTCCGATTCTGGTGGTCTTAGTTAATAGGCTGAAAAGGTGCCCTGTCGCATCATATGGTAGCTCAGTTTTTACGTTGTAAAGCAGCTCCATTCCGTTTTTGTTAGTGCTGTTACCACTTTAGATCCCACCAGAGCTAGGAGGTACAGAGTTCTCTAAAACCCCTTCTGCATTTATAGTTTGTGGACTTTTTGCTGATGGCCATTTGACCTGTGTGAGCTGAAACCTTTTTGGAGGTTGGATAGGCATGTGGCTAATCATTCCTTATACTGAGCTTTAGGCATCCCCTTTTTCTTCTTTTCCTTTTTTTGTGAAAGAGTGAGTACAACTTCCCTCTTCATATTGACTTCTTGAAAAATTTCTCATGTGTTGAATTTTCTTGCCTATTCCCTACCCCAGGGCCTTTTTTGAGGGCAGGTGTCATTTAGAGCACTGCAGTCCTTGTGACTCGTAATCAACCATTAGCACTGGGTTTAAAGCTGCTGTTGTGGGAAACAGCCACAAGGCGGCAGCATTATTACGTTCTCAACTCTTGCTACTAGGGCAACAGAGTCTTCCTGGAGGTAGTGTTCCGAGGTTGTAAACTAGAGTGGAATGTGCTGGGACAAGCCCCCAGAACTTTATGTCTCCTTCCTTATGTTTGTTTTTTAAATTTAATTTCTATTTCTTATCGGAGTAAATTTGATTAGAGTGTTTTGATTGTCTGGCTGTACAGAATCTGCTCAATGATTCATACATATGTCTGTGCATCTTCGGATCCTGTTGGCATGTATGTGATTACAGAATGTATATTTTAAAGGTATTGTGATTATATAATTTATATAGTTTATATGTTATATGTTTATATACATTTAACAAACATTACTATATGTATGTAAACGCCATAGTCCTAATTTACCCATCCTCCCACCTTTCATTTTGGCTAACCATTAGTTTATTTGATAAGTCTGTGAGTGTCTTTTTTTGTGGAAATATGTTCATTGGTAGCAATCTTAGGATAACATGTGTAAATGATATCATAGGATATTTGTCATACCTTTTTTTTTAAATTAATAGCTACTTTATTTATTTATTTATTTATTTATCTATTTATTTAGCTGTGTTGGGTCTTCGTTTCGTGCGAGGGCTTTCTCTAGTTGCGGCAAGCGGGAGCCACTCTTCATTGCGGTGCGCAGGCCTCTCACTATCGTGGCCCCTCCCGTTACGGGTCACAGGCTCCAGATGCGCAGGCTCAGCAGTTGTGGCTCACGGTCCCAGTTGCTCCGTGGCACGTGGGATCCTCCCAGACCAGGGCTCGAACCCGCGTCCCCTGCATTAGCAGGCAGATTCTCAAGCACTGCGCCACCAGGGAAGCCCCTGTCATACCCTATTGACTTACTTAACCTTATATGGTTATTTCTAGGCTCAACTGTAGTCCTGAACACGGCATTGTTCGTTTTGTTCCCGAGGCTACTATTCCATTCTGTCGATAGACCACTTCTTCTTTGTCCATTCATCTGTTTATGGATCTTTTTTTGTTTCCATTTCTTGGCTATTTCAATATTGCTGCAGTGCACATTTGCCTGCCTCTGTCTTTCCGATTCTGGTGGTCTTAAGTTATAGGCCCAAAAGGTGCCCTGCCGCATCATATGGTAGCTCAGTTTTTACCCTGTAAAGCAGCTCGATTCAGTTTGCGTTAGAGCTGTTATCACTTTACATCCCACCAGCAGCTAGAAGGTACACAGTTCTCTAAAACCCCTTCAGCATTTATAGTTTGTAGACTTTTTGCTGATGGTCATGATTGGTGTGAGCTGAAACCTTTTTGAATTTGAATTTGCCTGTGGCTAATAATTCCTTATACTGAGCTTTAGGCATGTCCTCTTTTTTCTTTTCCTTTTTTTTAAAGAGTGAGTACAACTTCCCTCCTCTTATTGACTTCTTGAAAATTTTCTCATGTCTTGAATTTTTTTGCCTATTGCCTACCGCAGGGCATTTTTTGAGGGCAGGTGTCATTTAGAGCCCTGCAGTCCTTGTGACTATTAAGCAACAATTGGCACTGGGTATAAAGCTGCTGTTGTGGGAAACAGCCACAAGGCGGCAGCATTATTACGTTCTCAACTCTTGTTACTAGGGCAACAGAGTCTTCCTCTAGGTAGTGTTCCGAGGTTATAAATTAGAGTGGAATGTGCTGGGAGAAGCCCGGAGAAGTTTATGTCTCCTTACATATGTTTGTTTTTTAAGTTTAATTTCTATTTCTTATCGGAGTAAATTTGATTAGAGTGTTTTGATTGTCTGGCTGTACAGAATCGGCTCAATGATTCATACATATGTCTGTTCATCTTCGGATCCTGTTAGCATGTATGTGATTACACAATGTATATTTTAAAGGTATTGGTGATTATATAATTCATATAGTTTATCTGTTATATGTTTATATACATTTAACATACATTAGTATATGTATGTAAACGCCATAGTCCTAATTTACCCATCCTCCCACCTTTCATTTTGGCTAACCATTAGTTTATTTGATAAGTCTGTGAGTGTCTGTTTTTGTGGAAATATGTTCATTGGTAGCAATCTTAGGATAACATGTATAAATGATATCATAGGATATTTGTCATACCTTTTTGACTTACTTAACCTTATATGATTATTTCTAGGCTCAACTGTAGTCCTGAACACGGCATTGTTCATTTTTTTTCTGAGGCTACTATTCCATTCTGTCCATATACCACTTCTTCTTTGTCCATTCATCTGTTTATGGATCTTTTTTTGCTTCCATTTCTTGGCTATTTCAATATTGCTGCAGTGCACATTTGCCTGCCTCTGTCTTTCCGATTCTGGTGGTCTTAGGTTATAGGCCCAAAAGGTGCCCTGCCGCATCATATGGTAGCTCAGTTTTTACCTTGTAAAGCAGCTCGATTCAGTTTGCGTTAGTGCTGTTACCACTTTACATCCCACCAGCAGCTAGAAGGTACACAGTTCTCTAAAACCCCTTCAGCATTTATAGTTTGTAAACTTTTTGCTAGTGGTCATGACTGGTGTGAGCTGAAACCTTTTTGAATTTGAATTTGCCTGTGGCTTATAATTCCTTATACTGAGCTTTAGGCATGTCCTTTTTTTTCTTTTCCTTTTTTTTAAAGAGTGAGTACAACTTCCCTCCTCTTATTGACTTCTTGAAAATTTTCTCATGTCTTGAATTTTCTTGCCTATTCCCTACCCCAGGGCCTTTTTTGAAGGCAGGTGTCATTTAGTGCCCTGCAGTCCTTGTGACTATTAAGCAACAATAGGCACTGGGTATAAAGCTGCTGTTGTGGGAAACAGCCACAAGGCGGCAGCATTATTACGTTCTCAACTCTTGTTACTAGGGCAACAGAGTCTTCCTCTAGGTAGTGTTCCGAGGTTGTGAGTTAGAGTGGAATGTGCTGGGAGAAGCCCCGAGAAGTTTATGTCTCCTTACTTCTGTTTGTTTTTTAAATTTAATTTCTATTTCTTATCGGAGTAAATTTGATTAGAGTGTTTTCATTGTCTGGCTGTACAGAATCTGCTCCATGATTCATACATATGTCTGTTCATCTTCGGATCCTGTTAGCATGTATGTGATTACAGAATGTATATTTTAAAGGTATTGTGATTATATAAATTATATAGTTTATATGTTATATGTTTATATACATTTAACAAACATTACTATATGTATGTTAGCGCCATAGTCCTAATTTACCCATCCTCCCACCTTTCATTTTGGCTAACCATTAGTTTATTTGATAAGTCTGTGAGTGTCTTTTTTTGTGGAAATATGTTCATTGGTAGCAATCTTAGGATAACATGTATAAATGATATCATAGGATATTTGTCATCCCCTTTTTTTAAAATTAATAGCTACTTTATTTATTTATTTATCTATTTATTTAGCTGTGTTGGGTCTTCGTTTCGTGCGAGGGCTTTCTCTAGTTGCGGCAAGCGGGGGCCACTCTTCATTGCGGTGCGCGGGCCTCTCTGTATCGTGGCCCCTCCCGTTGCGTGGCACAGGCTCCAGATGCGCAGGCTCAGCAGTTGTGGCTCACGGTCCCAGTTGCTCCGTGGCACGTGGGATCCACCCAGACCAGGGCTCGAACCCGCGTCCCCTGCATTAGCAGGCAGATTCTCAACCACCGCGCCACCAGGGAAGCCCCTGTCATACCCTTTTGACTTACTTAACGTTATATGATTATTCCTAGGCTCAACTGTAGTCCTGAAAATGGCATTGTTCATTTTGTTCCCGAGGCTTCTATTCCATTTGGTACGTATACCACTTCGTCTTTGTCCATTCATCTGTTTATGGACCTTTTTTTGCTTCCATGTCTTGGCTATTTCAATATTGCTGCAGTGCACATTTGCCTGCCTCTGTCTTTCCGATTCTGGTGGTCTTAGTTAATAGGCTGAAAAGGTGCCCTGTCGCATCATATGGTAGCTCAGTTTTTACGTTGTAAAGCAGCTCCATTCCGTTTTTGTTAGTGCTGTTACCACTTTAGATCCCACCAGAGCTAGGAGGTACAGAGTTCTCTAAAACCCCTTCTGCATTTATAGTTTGTGGACTTTTTGCTGATGGCCATTTGACCTGTGTGAGCTGAAACCTTTTTGGAGGTTGGATAGGCATGTGGCTAATCATTCCTTATACTGAGCTTTAGGCATCCCCTTTTTCTTCTTTTCCTTTTTTTGTGAAAGAGTGAGTACAACTTCCCTCTTCATATTGACTTCTTGAAAAATTTCTCATGTGTTGAATTTTCTTGCCTATTCCCTACCCCAGGGCCTTTTTTGAGGGCAGGTGTCATTTAGAGCACTGCAGTCCTTGTGACTCGTAATCAACCATTAGCACTGGGTTTAAAGCTGCTGTTGTGGGAAACAGCCACAAGGCGGCAGCATTATTACGTTCTCAACTCTTGCTACTAGGGCAACAGAGTCTTCCTGGAGGTAGTGTTCCGAGGTTGTAAACTAGAGTGGAATGTGCTGGGACAAGCCCCCAGAACTTTATGTCTCCTTCCTTATGTTTGTTTTTTAAATTTAATTTCTATTTCTTATCGGAGTAAATTTGATTAGAGTGTTTTGATTGTCTGGCTGTACAGAATCTGCTCAATGATTCATACATATGTCTGTGCATCTTCGGATCCTGTTGGCATGTATGTGATTACAGAATGTATATTTTAAAGGTATTGTGATTATATAATTTATATAGTTTATATGTTATATGTTTATATACATTTAACAAACATTACTATATGTATGTAAACGCCATAGTCCTAATTTACCCATCCTCCCACCTTTCATTTTGGCTAACCATTAGTTTATTTGATAAGTCTGTGAGTGTCTTTTTTTGTGGAAATATGTTCATTGGTAGCAATCTTAGGATAACATGTGTAAATGATATCATAGGATATTTGTCATACCTTTTTTTTTAAATTAATAGCTACTTTATTTATTTATTTATTTATTTATCTATTTATTTAGCTGTGTTGGGTCTTCGTTTCGTGCGAGGGCTTTCTCTAGTTGCGGCAAGCGGGAGCCACTCTTCATTGCGGTGCGCAGGCCTCTCACTATCGTGGCCCCTCCCGTTACGGGTCACAGGCTCCAGATGCGCAGGCTCAGCAGTTGTGGCTCACGGTCCCAGTTGCTCCGTGGCACGTGGGATCCTCCCAGACCAGGGCTCGAACCCGCGTCCCCTGCATTAGCAGGCAGATTCTCAAGCACTGCGCCACCAGGGAAGCCCCTGTCATACCCTATTGACTTACTTAACCTTATATGGTTATTTCTAGGCTCAACTGTAGTCCTGAACACGGCATTGTTCGTTTTGTTCCCGAGGCTACTATTCCATTCTGTCGATAGACCACTTCTTCTTTGTCCATTCATCTGTTTATGGATCTTTTTTTGTTTCCATTTCTTGGCTATTTCAATATTGCTGCAGTGCACATTTGCCTGCCTCTGTCTTTCCGATTCTGGTGGTCTTAAGTTATAGGCCCAAAAGGTGCCCTGCCGCATCATATGGTAGCTCAGTTTTTACCCTGTAAAGCAGCTCGATTCAGTTTGCGTTAGAGCTGTTATCACTTTACATCCCACCAGCAGCTAGAAGGTACACAGTTCTCTAAAACCCCTTCAGCATTTATAGTTTGTAGACTTTTTGCTGATGGTCATGATTGGTGTGAGCTGAAACCTTTTTGAATTTGAATTTGCCTGTGGCTAATAATTCCTTATACTGAGCTTTAGGCATGTCCTCTTTTTTCTTTTCCTTTTTTTTAAAGAGTGAGTACAACTTCCCTCCTCTTATTGACTTCTTGAAAATTTTCTCATGTCTTGAATTTTTTTGCCTATTGCCTACCGCAGGGCATTTTTTGAGGGCAGGTGTCATTTAGAGCCCTGCAGTCCTTGTGACTATTAAGCAACAATTGGCACTGGGTATAAAGCTGCTGTTGTGGGAAACAGCCACAAGGCGGCAGCATTATTACGTTCTCAACTCTTGTTACTAGGGCAACAGAGTCTTCCTCTAGGTAGTGTTCCGAGGTTATAAATTAGAGTGGAATGTGCTGGGAGAAGCCCAGAGAAGTTTATGTCTCCTTACATATGTTTGTTTTTTAAATTTAATTTCTATTTCTTATCGGAGTAAATTTGATTAGAGTGTTTTGATTGTCTGGCTGTACAGAATCGGCTCAATGATTCATACATATGTCTGTTCATCTTCGGATCCTGTTAGCATGTATGTGATTACACAATGTATATTTTAAAGGTATTGGTGATTATATAATTCATATAGTTTATCTGTTATATGTTTATATACATTTAACATACATTAGTATATGTATGTAAACGCCATAGTCCTAATTTACCCATCCTCCCACCTTTCATTTTGGCTAACCATTAGTTTATTTGATAAGTCTGTGAGTGTCTGTTTTTGTGGAAATATGTTCATTGGTAGCAATCTTAGGATAACATGTATAAATGATATCATAGGATATTTGTCATACCTTTTTGACTTACTTAACCTTATATGATTATTTCTAGGCTCAACTGTAGTCCTGAACACGGCATTGTTCATTTTTTTTCTGAGGCTACTATTCCATTCTGTCCATATACCACTTCTTCTTTGTCCATTCATCTGTTTATGGATCTTTTTTTGCTTCCATTTCTTGGCTATTTCAATATTGCTGCAGTGCACATTTGCCTGCCTCTGTCTTTCCGATTCTGGTGGTCTTAGGTTATAGGCCCAAAAGGTGCCCTGCCGCATCATATGGTAGCTCAGTTTTTACCTTGTAAAGCAGCTCGATTCAGTTTGCGTTAGTGCTGTTACCACTTTACATCCCACCAGCAGCTAGAAGGTACACAGTTCTCTAAAACCCCTTCAGCATTTATAGTTTGTAAACTTTTTGCTAGTGGTCATGACTGGTGTGAGCTGAAACCTTTTTGAATTTGAATTTGCCTGTGGCTTATAATTCCTTATACTGAGCTTTAGGCATGTCCTTTTTTTTCTTTTCCTTTTTTTTAAAGAGTGAGTACAACTTCCCTCCTCTTATTGACTTCTTGAAAATTTTCTCATGTCTTGAATTTTCTTGCCTATTCCCTACCCCAGGGCCTTTTTTGAAGGCAGGTGTCATTTAGTGCCCTGCAGTCCTTGTGACTATTAAGCAACAATAGGCACTGGGTATAAAGCTGCTGTTGTGGGAAACAGCCACAAGGCGGCAGCATTATTACGTTCTCAACTCTTGTTACTAGGGCAACAGAGTCTTCCTCTAGGTAGTGTTCCGAGGTTGTGAGTTAGAGTGGAATGTGCTGGGAGAAGCCCCGAGAAGTTTATGTCTCCTTACTTCTGTTTGTTTTTTAAATTTAATTTCTATTTCTTATCGGAGTAAATTTGATTAGAGTGTTTTCATTGTCTGGCTGTACAGAATCTGCTCCATGATTCATACATATGTCTGTTCATCTTCGGATCCTGTTAGCATGTATGTGCTTACAGAATGTATATTTTAAAGGTATTGTGATTATATAAATTATATAGTTTATATGTTATATGTTTATATACATTTAACAAACATTACTATATGTATGTTAGCGCCATAGTCCTAATTTACCCATCCTCCCACCTTTCATTTTGGCTAACCATTAGTTTATTTGATAAGTCTGTGAGTGTCTTTTTTTGTGGAAATATGTTCATTGGTAGCAATCTTAGGATAACATGTATAAATGATATCATAGGATATTTGTCATCCCCTTTTTTTAAAATTAATAGCTACTTTATTTATTTATTTATCTATTTATTTAGCTGTGTTGGGTCTTCGTTTCGTGCGAGGGCTTTCTCTAGTTGCGGCAAGCGGGGGCCACTCTTCATTGCGGTGCGCGGGCCTCTCTGTATCGTGGCCCCTCCCGTTGCGTGGCACAGGCCCCAGATGCGCAGGCTCAGCAGTTGTGGCTCACGGTCCCAGTTGCTCCGTGGCACGTGGGATCCTCCCAGACCAGGGCTCGAACCCGCGTCCCCTGCATTAGCAGGCAGATTCTCAACCACTGCGCCACCAGGGAAGCCCCTGTCATACCCTTTTGACTTACTTAACGTTATATGATTATTCCTAGGCTCAACTGTAGTCCTGAAAATGGCATTGTTCATTTTGTTCCCGAGGCTTCTATTCCATTTGGTACGTATACCACTTCGTCTTTGTCCATTCATCTGTTTATGGACCTTTTTTTGCTTCCATGTCTTGGCTATTTCAATATTGCTGCAGTGCACATTTGCCTGCCTCTGTCTTTCCGATTCTGGTGGTCTTAGTTAATAGGCTGAAAAGGTGCCCTGTCGCATCATATGGTAGCTCAGTTTTTACGTTGTAAAGCAGCTCCATTCCGTTTTTGTTAGTGCTGTTACCACTTTAGATCCCACCAGAGCTAGGAGGTACAGAGTTCTCTAAAACCCCTTCTGCATTTATAGTTTGTGGACTTTTTGCTGATGGCCATTTGACCTGTGTGAGCTGAAACCTTTTTGGAGGTTGGATAGGCATGTGGCTAATCATTCCTTATACTGAGCTTTAGGCATCCCCTTTTTCTTCTTTTCCTTTTTTTGTGAAAGAGTGAGTACAACTTCCCTCTTCATATTGACTTCTTGAAAAATTTCTCATGTGTTGAATTTTCTTGCCTATTCCCTACCCCAGGGCCTTTTTTGAGGGCAGGTGTCATTTAGAGCACTGCAGTCCTTGTGACTCGTAATCAACCATTAGCACTGGGTTTAAAGCTGCTGTTGTGGGAAACAGCCACAAGGCGGCAGCATTATTACGTTCTCAACTCTTGCTACTAGGGCAACAGAGTCTTCCTGGAGGTAGTGTTCCGAGGTTGTAAACTAGAGTGGAATGTGCTGGGACAAGCCCCCAGAACTTTATGTCTCCTTCCTTATGTTTGTTTTTTAAATTTAATTTCTATTTCTTATCGGAGTAAATTTGATTAGAGTGTTTTGATTGTCTGGCTGTACAGAATCTGCTCAATGATTCATACATATGTCTGTGCATCTTCGGATCCTGTTGGCATGTATGTGATTACAGAATGTATATTTTAAAGGTATTGTGATTATATAATTTATATAGTTTATATGTTATATGTTTATATACATTTAACAAACATTACTATATGTATGTAAACGCCATAGTCCTAATTTACCCATCCTCCCACCTTTCATTTTGGCTAACCATTAGTTTATTTGATAAGTCTGTGAGTGTCTTTTTTTGTGGAAATATGTTCATTGGTAGCAATCTTAGGATAACATGTGTAAATGATATCATAGGATATTTGTCATACCTTTTTTTTTAAATTAATAGCTACTTTATTTATTTATTTATTTATTTATCTATTTATTTAGCTGTGTTGGGTCTTCGTTTCGTGCGAGGGCTTTCTCTAGTTGCGGCAAGCGGGAGCCACTCTTCATTGCGGTGCGCAGGCCTCTCACTATCGTGGCCCCTCCCGTTACGGGTCACAGGCTCCAGATGCGCAGGCTCAGCAGTTGTGGCTCACGGTCCCAGTTGCTCCGTGGCACGTGGGATCCTCCCAGACCAGGGCTCGAACCCGCGTCCCCTGCATTAGCAGGCAGATTCTCAAGCACTGCGCCACCAGGGAAGCCCCTGTCATACCCTATTGACTTACTTAACCTTATATGGTTATTTCTAGGCTCAACTGTAGTCCTGAACACGGCATTGTTCGTTTTGTTCCCGAGGCTACTATTCCATTCTGTCGATAGACCACTTCTTCTTTGTCCATTCATCTGTTTATGGATCTTTTTTTGTTTCCATTTCTTGGCTATTTCAATATTGCTGCAGTGCACATTTGCCTGCCTCTGTCTTTCCGATTCTGGTGGTCTTAAGTTATAGGCCCAAAAGGTGCCCTGCCGCATCATATGGTAGCTCAGTTTTTACCCTGTAAAGCAGCTCGATTCAGTTTGCGTTAGAGCTGTTATCACTTTACATCCCACCAGCAGCTAGAAGGTACACAGTTCTCTAAAACCCCTTCAGCATTTATAGTTTGTAGACTTTTTGCTGATGGTCATGATTGGTGTGAGCTGAAACCTTTTTGAATTTGAATTTGCCTGTGGCTAATAATTCCTTATACTGAGCTTTAGGCATGTCCTCTTTTTTCTTTTCCTTTTTTTTAAAGAGTGAGTACAACTTCCCTCCTCTTATTGACTTCTTGAAAATTTTCTCATGTCTTGAATTTTTTTGCCTATTGCCTACCGCAGGGCATTTTTTGAGGGCAGGTGTCATTTAGAGCCCTGCAGTCCTTGTGACTATTAAGCAACAATTGGCACTGGGTATAAAGCTGCTGTTGTGGGAAACAGCCACAAGGCGGCAGCATTATTACGTTCTCAACTCTTGTTACTAGGGCAACAGAGTCTTCCTCTAGGTAGTGTTCCGAGGTTATAAATTAGAGTGGAATGTGCTGGGAGAAGCCCGGAGAAGTTTATGTCTCCTTACATATGTTTGTTTTTTAAGTTTAATTTCTATTTCTTATCGGAGTAAATTTGATTAGAGTGTTTTGATTGTCTGGCTGTACAGAATCGGCTCAATGATTCATACATATGTCTGTTCATCTTCGGATCCTGTTAGCATGTATGTGATTACACAATGTATATTTTAAAGGTATTGGTGATTATATAATTCATATAGTTTATCTGTTATATGTTTATATACATTTAACATACATTAGTATATGTATGTAAACGCCATAGTCCTAATTTACCCATCCTCCCACCTTTCATTTTGGCTAACCATTAGTTTATTTGATAAGTCTGTGAGTGTCTGTTTTTGTGGAAATATGTTCATTGGTAGCAATCTTAGGATAACATGTATAAATGATATCATAGGATATTTGTCATACCTTTTTGACTTACTTAACCTTATATGATTATTTCTAGGCTCAACTGTAGTCCTGAACACGGCATTGTTCATTTTTTTTCCGAGGCTACTATTCCATTCTGTCCATATACCACTTCTTCTTTGTCCATTCATCTGTTTATGGATCTTTTTTTGCTTCCATTTCTTGGCTATTTCAATATTGCTGCAGTGCACATTTGCCTGCCTCTGTCTTTCCGATTCTGGTGGTCTTAGGTTATAGGCCCAAAAGGTGCCCTGCCGCATCATATGGTAGCTCAGTTTTTACCTTGTAAAGCAGCTCGATTCAGTTTGCGTTAGTGCTGTTACCACTTTACATCCCACCAGCAGCTAGAAGGTACACAGTTCTCTAAAACCCCTTCAGCATTTATAGTTTGTAAACTTTTTGCTGGTGGTCATGACTGGTGTGAGCTGAAACCTTTTTGAATTTGAATTTGCCTGTGGCTTATAATTCCTTATACTGAGCTTTAGGCATGTCCTTTTTTTTCTTTTCCTTTTTTTTAAAGAGTGAGTACAACTTCCCTCCTCTTATTGACTTCTTGAAAATTTTCTCATGTCTTGAATTTTCTTGCCTATTCCCTACCCCAGGGCCTTTTTTGAAGGCAGGTGTCATTTAGTGCCCTGCAGTCCTTGTGACTATTAAGCAACAATAGGCACTGGGTATAAAGCTGCTGTTGTGGGAAACAGCCACAAGGCGGCAGCATTATTACGTTCTCAACTCTTGTTACTAGGGCAACAGAGTCTTCCTCTAGGTAGTGTTCCGAGGTTGTGAGTTAGAGTGGAATGTGCTGGGAGAAGCCCCGAGAAGTTTATGTCTCCTTACTTCTGTTTGTTTTTTAAATTTAATTTCTATTTCTTATCGGAGTAAATTTGATTAGAGTGTTTTCATTGTCTGGCTGTACAGAATCTGCTCCATGATTCATACATATGTCTATTCATCTTCGGATCCTGTTAGCATGTATGTGATTACAGAATGTATATTTTAAAGGTATTGTGATTATATAAATTATATAGTTTATATGTTATATGTTTATATACATTTAACAAACATTACTATATGTATGTTAGCGCCATAGTCCTAATTTACCCATCCTCCCACCTTTCATTTTGGCTAACCATTAGTTTATTTGATAAGTCTGTGAGTGTCTTTTTTTGTGGAAATATGTTCATTGGTAGCAATCTTAGGATAACATGTATAAATGATATCATAGGATATTTGTCATACCCTTGTGACTTACTTAACCCTATATGATTATTTCTAGGCTCAACTGTAGTCCTGAAAACGGCATTGTTCATTTTGTTCGCGAGGCCACTATTCCATTTGGTAGGTATACCATTTGGTCTTTGTCCATTCATCTGTTTATGGACCTTTTTATTGCTTGTATGTCTTGGCTATTTCAATATTGCTGCAGTGCACATTTGCCTGCCTCTGTCTTTCCGATTCTGGTGGTCTTAGTTAATAGGCTCAAAAGGTGCCCTGTCGCATCATATGGTAGCTCAGTTTTTACCTTGTAAAGCAGCTCCATTCCGTTTTTGTTAGTGCTGTTACCACTTTAGATCCCACCAGAGCTAGGAGGTACAGAGTTCTCTAAAACCCCTTCTGCATTTATAGTTTGTGGACTTTTTGCTGATGGCCATTTGACCTGTGTGAGCTGAAACCTTTTTGGAGGTTGGATAGGCATGTGGCTAATAATTCCTTATACTGAGCTTTAGGCATCCCCTTTTTCTTCTTTTCCTTTTTTTGTTAAAGTGTGAGTACAACTTCCCTCTTCATATTGACTTCTTGAAAAATTTCTCATGTGTTGAATTTTCTTGCCTATTCCCTACCCCAGGGCCTTTTTTGAGGGCAGGTGTCATTTAGAGCACTGCAGTCCTTGTGACTCGTAATCAACCATTAGCACTGGGTTTAAAGCTGCTGTTGTGGGAAACAGCCACAAGGCGGCAGCATTATTACGTTCTCAACTCTTGCTACTAGGGCAACAGAGTCTTCCTGGAGGTAGTGTTCCGAGGTTGTAAACTAGAGTGGAATGTGCTGGGACAAGCCCCCAGAACTTTATGTCTCCTTCCTTATGTTTGTTTTTTAAATTTAATTTCTATTTCTTATCGGAGTTAATTTGATTAGAGTGTTTTGATTGTCTGGCTGTACAGAATCTGCTCAATGATTCATACATATGTCTGTGCATCTTCGGATCCTGTTGGCATGTATGTGATTACAGAATGTATATTTTAAAGGTATTGTGATTATATAATTTATATAGTTTATATGTTATATGTTTATATACATTTAACAAACATTACTATATGTATGTAAACGCCATATTCCTAATTTACCCATCCTCCCACCTTTCATTTTGGCTAACCATTAGTTTATTTGATAAGTCTGTGAGTGTCTTTTTTTGTGGAAATATGTTCATTGGTAGCAATCTTAGGATAACATGTGTAAATGATATCATAGGATATTTGTCATACCTTTTTTTTTTTTAATTAATAGCTACTTTATTTATTTATTTATTTATTTATTTATCTATTTATTTAGCTGTGTTGGGTCTTCGTTTCGTGCGAGGGCTTTCTCTAGTTGCGGCAAGCGGGAGCCACTCTTCATTGCGGTGCGCAGGCCTCTCACTATCGTGGCCCCTCCCGTTACGGGTCACAGGCTCCAGATGCGCAGGCTCAGCAGTTGTGGCTCACGGTCCCAGTTCCTCCGTGGCACGTGGGATCCTCCCAGACCAGGGCTCGAACCCGCGTCCCCTGCATTAGCAGGCAGATTCTCAACCACTGCGCCACCAGGGAAGCCCCTGTCATACCCTATTGACTTACTTAACCTTATATGGTTATTTCTAGGCTCAACTGTAGTCCTGAACACGGCATTGTTCGTTTTGTTCCCGAGGCTACTATTCCATTCTGTCGATAGACCACTTCTTCTTTGTCCATTCATCTGTTTATGGATCTTTTTTTGTTTCCATTTCTTGGCTATTTCAATATTGCTGCAGTGCACATTTGCCTGCCTCTGTCTTTCCGATTCTGGTGGTCTTAAGTTATAGGCCCAAAAGGTGCCCTGCCGCATCATATGGTAGCTCAGTTTTTACCCTGTAAAGCAGCTCGATTCAGTTTGCGTTAGAGCTGTTATCACTTTACATCCCACCAGCAGCTAGAAGGTACACAGTTCTCTAAAACCCCTTCAGCATTTATAGTTTGTAGACTTTTTGCTGATGGTCATGATTGGTGTGAGCTGAAACCTTTTTGAATTTGAATTTGCCTGTGGCTAATAATTCCTTATACTGAGCTTTAGGCATGTCCTCTTTTTTCTTTTCCTTTTTTTTAAAGAGTGAGTACAACTTCCCTCCTCTTATTGACTTCTTGAAAATTTTCTCATGTCTTGAATTTTTTTGCCTATTGCCTACCGCAGGGCATTTTTTGAGGGCAGGTGTCATTTAGAGCCCTGCAGTCCTTGTGACTATTAAGCAACAATTGGCACTGGGTATAAAGCTGCTGTTGTGGGAAACAGCCACAAGGCGGCAGCATTATTACGTTCTCAACTCTTGTTACTAGGGCAACAGAGTCTTCCTCTAGGTAGTGTTCCGAGGTTATAAATTAGAGTGGAATGTGCTGGGAGAAGCCCGGAGAAGTTTATGTCTCCTTACATATGTTTGTTTTTTAAGTTTAATTTCTATTTCTTATCGGAGTAAATTTGATTAGAGTGTTTTGATTGTCTGGCTGTACAGAATCGGCTCAATGATTCATACATATGTCTGTTCATCTTCGGATCCTGTTAGCATGTATGTGATTACACAATGTATATTTTAAAGGTATTGGTGATTATATAATTCATATAGTTTATCTGTTATATGTTTATATACATTTAACATACATTAGTATATGTATGTAAACGCCATAGTCCTAATTTACCCATCCTCCCACCTTTCATTTTGGCTAACCATTAGTTTATTTGATAAGTCTGTGAGTGTCTGTTTTTGTGGAAATATGTTCATTGGTAGCAATCTTAGGATAACATGTATAAATGATATCATAGGATATTTGTCATACCTTTTTGACTTACTTAACCTTATATGATTATTTCTAGGCTCAACTGTAGTCCTGAACACGGCATTGTTCATTTTTTTTCCGAGGCTACTATTCCATTCTGTCCATATACCACTTCTTCTTTGTCCATTCATCTGTTTATGGATCTTTTTTTGCTTCCATTTCTTGGCTATTTCAATATTGCTGCAGTGCACATTTGCCTGCCTCTGTCTTTCCGATTCTGGTGGTCTTAGGTTATAGGCCCAAAAGGTGCCCTGCCGCATCATATGGTAGCTCAGTTTTTACCTTGTAAAGCAGCTCGATTCAGTTTGCGTTAGTGCTGTTACCACTTTACATCCCACCAGCAGCTAGAAGGTACACAGTTCTCTAAAACCCCTTCAGCATTTATAGTTTGTAAACTTTTTGCTGGTGGTCATGACTGGTGTGAGCTGAAACCTTTTTGAATTTGAATTTGCCTGTGGCTTATAATTCCTTATACTGAGCTTTAGGCATGTCCTTTTTTTTCTTTTCCTTTTTTTTAAAGAGTGAGTACAACTTCCCTCCTCTTATTGACTTCTTGAAAATTTTCTCATGTCTTGAATTTTCTTGCCTATTCCCTACCCCAGGGCCTTTTTTGAAGGCAGGTGTCATTTAGTGCCCTGCAGTCCTTGTGACTATTAAGCAACAATAGGCACTGGGTATAAAGCTGCTGTTGTGGGAAACAGCCACAAGGCGGCAGCATTATTACGTTCTCAACTCTTGTTACTAGGGCAACAGAGTCTTCCTCTAGGTAGTGTTCCGAGGTTGTGAGTTAGAGTGGAATGTGCTGGGAGAAGCCCCGAGAAGTTTATGTCTCCTTACTTCTGTTTGTTTTTTAAATTTAATTTCTATTTCTTATCGGAGTAAATTTGATTAGAGTGTTTTCATTGTCTGGCTGTACAGAATCTGCTCCATGATTCATACATATGTCTATTCATCTTCGGATCCTGTTAGCATGTATGTGATTACAGAATGTATATTTTAAAGGTATTGTGATTATATAAATTATATAGTTTATATGTTATATGTTTATATACATTTAACAAACATTACTATATGTATGTTAGCGCCATAGTCCTAATTTACCCATCCTCCCACCTTTCATTTTGGCTAACCATTAGTTTATTTGATAAGTCTGTGAGTGTCTTTTTTTGTGGAAATATGTTCATTGGTAGCAATCTTAGGATAACATGTATAAATGATATCATAGGATATTTGTCATACCCTTGTGACTTACTTAACCCTATATGATTATTTCTAGGCTCAACTGTAGTCCTGAAAACGGCATTGTTCATTTTGTTCGCGAGGCCACTATTCCATTTGGTAGGTATACCATTTGGTCTTTGTCCATTCATCTGTTTATGGACCTTTTTATTGCTTGTATGTCTTGGCTATTTCAATATTGCTGCAGTGCACATTTGCCTGCCTCTGTCTTTCCGATTCTGGTGGTCTTAGTTAATAGGCTCAAAAGGTGCCCTGTCGCATCATATGGTAGCTCAGTTTTTACCTTGTAAAGCAGCTCCATTCCGTTTTTGTTAGTGCTGTTACCACTTTAGATCCCACCAGAGCTAGGAGGTACAGAGTTCTCTAAAACCCCTTCTGCATTTATAGTTTGTGGACTTTTTGCTGATGGCCATTTGACCTGTGTGAGCTGAAACCTTTTTGGAGGTTGGATAGGCATGTGGCTAATAATTCCTTATACTGAGCTTTAGGCATCCCCTTTTTCTTCTTTTCCTTTTTTTGTTAAAGTGTGAGTACAACTTCCCTCTTCATATTGACTTCTTGAAAAATTTCTCATGTGTTGAATTTTCTTGCCTATTCCCTACCCCAGGGCCTTTTTTGAGGGCAGGTGTCATTTAGAGCACTGCAGTCCTTGTGACTCGTAATCAACCATTAGCACTGGGTTTAAAGCTGCTGTTGTGGGAAACAGCCACAAGGCGGCAGCATTATTACGTTCTCAACTCTTGCTACTAGGGCAACAGAGTCTTCCTGGAGGTAGTGTTCCGAGGTTGTAAACTAGAGTGGAATGTGCTGGGACAAGCCCCCAGAACTTTATGTCTCCTTCCTTATGTTTGTTTTTTAAATTTAATTTCTATTTCTTATCGGAGTTAATTTGATTAGAGTGTTTTGATTGTCTGGCTGTACAGAATCTGCTCAATGATTCATACATATGTCTGTGCATCTTCGGATCCTGTTGGCATGTATGTGATTACAGAATGTATATTTTAAAGGTATTGTGATTATATAATTTATATAGTTTATATGTTATATGTTTATATACATTTAACAAACATTACTATATGTATGTAAACGCCATATTCCTAATTTACCCATCCTCCCACCTTTCATTTTGGCTAACCATTAGTTTATTTGATAAGTCTGTGAGTGTCTTTTTTTGTGGAAATATGTTCATTGGTAGCAATCTTAGGATAACATGTGTAAATGATATCATAGGATATTTGTCATACCTTTTTTTTTTTTAATTAATAGCTACTTTATTTATTTATTTATTTATTTATTTATCTATTTATTTAGCTGTGTTGGGTCTTCGTTTCGTGCGAGGGCTTTCTCTAGTTGCGGCAAGCGGGAGCCACTCTTCATTGCGGTGCGCAGGCCTCTCACTATCGTGGCCCCTCCCGTTACGGGTCACAGGCTCCAGATGCGCAGGCTCAGCAGTTGTGGCTCACGGTCCCAGTTGCTCCGTGGCACGTGGGATCCTCCCAGACCAGGGCTCGAACCCGCGTCCCCTGCATTAGCAGGCAGATTCTCAACCACTGCGCCACCAGGGAAGCCCCTGTCATACCCTATTGACTTACTTAACCTTATATGGTTATTTCTAGGCTCAACTGTAGTCCTGAACACGGCATTGTTCGTTTTGTTCCCGAGGCTACTATTCCATTCTGTCGATAGACCACTTCTTCTTTGTCCATTCATCTGTTTATGGATCTTTTTTTGTTTCCATTTCTTGGCTATTTCAATATTGCTGCAGTGCACATTTGCCTGCCTCTGTCTTTCCGATTCTGGTGGTCTTAAGTTATAGGCCCAAAAGGTGCCCTGCCGCATCATATGGTAGCTCAGTTTTTACCCTGTAAAGCAGCTCGATTCAGTTTGCGTTAGAGCTGTTATCACTTTACATCCCACCAGCAGCTAGAAGGTACACAGTTCTCTAAAACCCCTTCAGCATTTATAGTTTGTAGACTTTTTGCTGATGGTCATGATTGGTGTGAGCTGAAACCTTTTTGAATTTGAATTTGCCTGTGGCTAATAATTCCTTATACTGAGCTTTAGGCATGTCCTCTTTTTTCTTTTCCTTTTTTTTAAAGAGTGAGTACAACTTCCCTCCTCTTATTGACTTCTTGAAAATTTTCTCATGTCTTGAATTTTTTTGCCTATTGCCTACCGCAGGGCATTTTTTGAGGGCAGGTGTCATTTAGAGCCCTGCAGTCCTTGTGACTATTAAGCAACAATTGGCACTGGGTATAAAGCTGCTGTTGTGGGAAACAGCCACAAGGCGGCAGCATTATTACGTTCTCAACTCTTGTTACTAGGGCAACAGAGTCTTCCTCTAGGTAGTGTTCCGAGGTTGTGAGTTAGAGTGGAATGTGCTGGGAGAAGCCCCGAGAAGTTTATGTCTCCTTACTTCTGTTTGTTTTTTAAATTTAATTTCTATTTCTTATCGGAGTAAATTTGATTAGAGTGTTTTCATTGTCTGGCTGTACAGAATCTGCTCCATGATTCATACATATGTCTGTTCATCTTCGGATCCTGTTAGCATGTATGTGATTACAGAATGTATATTTTAAAGGTATTGTGATTATATAAATTATATAGTTTATATGTTATATGTTTATATACATTTAACAAACATTACTATATGTATGTTAGCGCCATAGTCCTAATTTACCCATACTCCCACCTTTCATTTTGGCTAACCATTAGTTTATTTGATAAGTCTGTGAGTGTCTTTTTTTGTGGAAATATGTTCATTGGTAGCAATCTTAGGATAACATGTATAAATGATATCATAGGATATTTGTCATCCCCTTTTTTTAAAATTAATAGCTACTTTATTTATTTATTTATCTATTTATTTAGCTGTGTTGGGTCTTCGTTTCGTGCGAGGGCTTTCTCTAGTTGCGGCAAGCGGGGGCCACTCTTCATTGCGGTGTGCGGGCCTCTCTGTATCGTGGCCCCTCCCGTTGCGTGGCACAGGCCCCAGATGCGCAGGCTCAGCAGTTGTGGCTCACGGTCCCAGTTGCTCCATGGCACGTGGGATCCTCCCAGACCAGGGCTCGAACCCGCGTCCCCTGCATTAGCAGGCAGATTCTCAACCACTGCGCCACCAGGGAAGCCCCTGTCATACCCTTTTGACTTACTTAACGTTATATGATTATTCCTAGGCTCAACTGTAGTCCTGAAAATGGCATTGTTCATTTTGTTCCCGAGGCTTCTATTCCATTTGGTACGTATACCACTTCGTCTTTGTCCATTCATCTGTTTATGGACCTTTTTTTGCTTCCATGTCTTGGCTATTTCAATATTGCTGCAGTGCACATTTGCCTGCCTCTGTCTTTCCGATTCTGGTGGTCTTAGTTAATAGGCTGAAAAGGTGCCCTGTCGCATCATATGGTAGCTCAGTTTTTACGTTGTAAAGCAGCTCCATTCCGTTTTTGTTAGTGCTGTTACCACTTTAGATCCCACCAGAGCTAGGAGGTACAGAGTTCTCTAAAACCCCTTCTGCATTTATAGTTTGTGGACTTTTTGCTGATGGCCATTTGACCTGTGTGAGCTGAAACCTTTTTGGAGGTTGGATAGGCATGTGGCTAATCATTCCTTATACTGAGCTTTAGGCATCCCCTTTTTCTTCTTTTCCTTTTTTTGTGAAAGAGTGAGTACAACTTCCCTCTTCATATTGACTTCTTGAAAAATTTCTCATGTGTTGAATTTTCTTGCCTATTCCCTACCCCAGGGCCTTTTTTGAGGGCAGGTGTCATTTAGAGCACTGCAGTCCTTGTGACTCGTAATCAACCATTAGCACTGGGTTTAAAGCTGCTGTTGTGGGAAACAGCCACAAGGCGGCAGCATTATTACGTTCTCAACTCTTGCTACTAGGGCAACAGAGTCTTCCTGGAGGTAGTGTTCCGAGGTTGTAAACTAGAGTGGAATGTGCTGGGACAAGCCCCCAGAACTTTATGTCTCCTTCCTTATGTTTGTTTTTTAAATTTAATTTCTATTTCTTATCGGAGTAAATTTGATTAGAGTGTTTTGATTGTCTGGCTGTACAGAATCTGCTCAATGATTCATACATATGTCTGTGCATCTTCGGATCCTGTTGGCATGTATGTGATTACAGAATGTATATTTTAAAGGTATTGTGATTATATAATTTATATAGTTTATATGTTATATGTTTATATACATTTAACAAACATTACTATATGTATGTAAACGCCATAGTCCTAATTTACCCATCCTCCCACCTTTCATTTTGGCTAACCATTAGTTTATTTGATAAGTCTGTGAGTGTCTTTTTTTGTGGAAATATGTTCATTGGTAGCAATCTTAGGATAACATGTGTAAATGATATCATAGGATATTTGTCATACCTTTTTTTTTTAAATTAATAGCTACTTTATTTATTTATTTATTTATTTATTTATCTATTTATTTAGCTGTGTTGGGTCTTCGTTTCGTGCGAGGGCTTTCTCTAGTTGCGGCAAGCGGGAGCCACTCTTCATTGCGGTGCGCAGGCCTCTCACTATCGTGGCCCCTCCCGTTACGGGTCACAGGCTCCAGATGCGCAGGCTCAGCAGTTGTGGCTCACGGTCCCAGTTGCTCCGTGGCACGTGGGATCCTCCCAGACCAGGGCTCGAACCCGCGTCCCCTGCATTAGCAGGCAGATTCTCAACCACTGCGCCACCAGGGAAGCCCCTGTCATACCCTATTGACTTACTTAACCTTATATGGTTATTTCTAGGCTCAACTGTAGTCCTGAACACGGCATTGTTCATTTTGTTCCCGAGGCTACTATTCCATTCTGTCGATATACCACTTCTTCTTTGTCCATTCATCTGTTTATGGATCTTTTTTTGTTTCCATTTCTTGGCTATTTCAATATTGCTGCAGTGCACATTTGCCTGCCTCTGTCTTTCCGATTCTGGTGGTCTTAAGTTATAGGCCCAAAAGGTGCCCTGCCGCATCATATGGTAGCTCAGTTTTTACCCTGTAAAGCAGCTCGATTCAGTTTGCGTTAGAGCTGTTATCACTTTACATCCCACCAGCAGCTAGAAGGTACACAGTTCTCTAAAACCCCTTCAGCATTTATAGTTTGTAGACTTTTTGCTGAAGGTCATGATTGGTGTGAGCTGAAACCTTTTTGAATTTGAATTTGCCTGTGGCTAATAATTCCTTATACTGAGCTTTAGGCATGTCCTCTTTTTTCTTTTCCTTTTTTTTAAAGAGTGAGTACAACTTCCCTCCTCTTATTGACTTCTTGAAAATTTTCTCATGTCTTGAATTTTTTTGCCTATTCCCTACCGCAGGGCATTTTTTGAGGGCAGGTGTCATTTAGAGCCCTGCAGTCCTTGTGACTATTAAGCAACAATTGGCACTGGGTATAAAGCTGCTGTTGTGGGAAACAGCCACAAGGCGGCAGCATTATTACGTTCTCAACTCTTGTTACTAGGGCAACAGAGTCTTCCTCTAGGTAGTGTTCCGAGGTTATAAATTAGAGTGGAATGTGCTGGGAGAAGCCCAGAGAAGTTTATGTCTCCTTACATATGTTTGTTTTTTAAATTTAATTTCTATTTTTTATCGGAGTAAATTTGATTAGAGTGTTTTGATTGTCTGGCTGTACAGAATCGGCTCAATGATTCATACATATGTCTGTTCATCTTCGGATCCTGTTAGCATGTATGTGATTACACAATGTATATTTTAAAGGTATTGGTGATTATATAATTCATATAGTTTATCTGTTATATGTTTATATACATTTAACATACATTAGTATATGTATGTAAACGCCATAGTCCTAATTTACCCATCCTCCCACCTTTCATTTTGGCTAACCATTAGTTTATTTGATAAGTCTGTGAGTGTCTGTTTTTGTGGAAATATGTTCATTGGTAGCAATCTTAGGATAACATGTATAAATGATATCATAGGATATTTGTCATACCTTTTTGACTTACTTAACCTTATATGATTATTTCTAGGCTCAACTGTAGTCCTGAACACGGCATTGTTCATTTTTTTTCCGAGGCTACTATTCCATTCTGTCCATATACCACTTCTTCTTTGTCCATTCATCTGTTTATGGATCTTTTTTTGCTTCCATTTCTTGGCTATTTCAATATTGCTGCAGTGCACATTTGCCTGCCTCTGTCTTTCCGATTCTGGTGGTCTTAGGTTATAGGCCCAAAAGGTGCCCTGCCGCATCATATGGTAGCTCAGTTTTTACCTTGTAAAGCAGCTCGATTCAGTTTGCGTTAGTGCTGTTACCACTTTACATCCCACCAGCAGCTAGAAGGTACACAGTTCTCTAAAACCCCTTCAGCATTTATAGTTTGTAAACTTTTTGCTAGTGGTCATGACTGGTGTGAGCTGAAACCTTTTTGAATTTGAATTTGCCTGTGGCTTATAATTCCTTATACTGAGCTTTAGGCATGTCCTTTTTTTTCTTTTCCTTTTTTTTAAAGAGTGAGTACAACTTCCCTCCTCTTATTGACTTCTTGAAAATTTTCTCATGTCTTGAATTTTCTTGCCTATTCCCTACCCCAGGGCCTTTTTTGAAGGCAGGTGTCATTTAGTGCCCTGCAGTCCTTGTGACTATTAAGCAACAATAGGCACTGGGTATAAAGCTGCTGTTGTGGGAAACAGCCACAAGGCGGCAGCATTATTACGTTCTCAACTCTTGTTACTAGGGCAACAGAGTCTTCCTCTAGGTAGTGTTCCGAGGTTGTGAGTTAGAGTGGAATGTGCTGGGAGAAGCCCCGAGAAGTTTATGTCTCCTTACTTCTGTTTGTTTTTTAAATTTAATTTCTATTTCTTATCGGAGTAAATTTGATTAGAGTGTTTTCATTGTCTGGCTGTACAGAATCTGCTCCATGATTCATACATATGTCTGTTCATCTTCGGATCCTGTTAGCATGTATGTGATTACAGAATGTATATTTTAAAGGTATTGTGATTATATAAATTATATAGTTTATATGTTATATGTTTATATACATTTAACAAACATTACTATATGTATGTTAGCGCCATAGTCCTAATTTACCCATCCTCCCACCTTTCATTTTGGCTAACCATTAGTTTATTTGATAAGTCTGTGAGTGTCTTTTTTTGTGGAAATATGTTCATTGGTAGCAATCTTAGGATAACATGTATAAATGATATCATAGGATATTTGTCATCCCCTTTTTTTAAAATTAATAGCTACTTTATTTATTTATTTATCTATTTATTTAGCTGTGTTGGGTCTTCGTTTCGTGCGAGGGCTTTCTCTAGTTGCGGCAAGCGGGGGCCACTCTTCATTGCGGTGCGCGGGCCTCTCTGTATCGTGGCCCCTCCCGTTGCGTGGCACAGGCTCCAGATGCGCAGGCTCAGCAGTTGTGGCTCACGGTCCCAGTTGCTCCGTGGCACGTGGGATCCTCCCAGACCAGGGCTCGAACCCGCGTCCCCTGCATTAGCAGGCAGATTCTCAACCACCGCGCCACCAGGGAAGCCCCTGTCATACCCTTTTGACTTACTTAACGTTATATGATTATTCCTAGGCTCAACTGTAGTCCTGAAAATGGCATTGTTCATTTTGTTCCCGAGGCTTCTATTCCATTTGGTACGTATACCACTTCGTCTTTGTCCATTCATCTGTTTATGGACCTTTTTTTGCTTCCATGTCTTGGCTATTTCAATATTGCTGCAGTGCACATTTGCCTGCCTCTGTCTTTCCGATTCTGGTGGTCTTAGTTAATAGGCTGAAAAGGTGCCCTGTCGCATCATATGGTAGCTCAGTTTTTACGTTGTAAAGCAGCTCCATTCCGTTTTTGTTAGTGCTGTTACCACTTTAGATCCCACCAGAGCTAGGAGGTACAGAGTTCTCTAAAACCCCTTCTGCATTTATAGTTTGTGGACTTTTTGCTGATGGCCATTTGACCTGTGTGAGCTGAAACCTTTTTGGAGGTTGGATAGGCATGTGGCTAATCATTCCTTATACTGAGCTTTAGGCATCCCCTTTTTCTTCTTTTCCTTTTTTTGTGAAAGAGTGAGTACAACTTCCCTCTTCATATTGACTTCTTGAAAAATTTCTCATGTGTTGAATTTTCTTGCCTATTCCCTACCCCAGGGCCTTTTTTGAGGGCAGGTGTCATTTAGAGCACTGCAGTCCTTGTGACTCGTAATCAACCATTAGCACTGGGTTTAAAGCTGCTGTTGTGGGAAACAGCCACAAGGCGGCAGCATTATTACGTTCTCAACTCTTGCTACTAGGGCAACAGAGTCTTCCTGGAGGTAGTGTTCCGAGGTTGTAAACTAGAGTGGAATGTGCTGGGACAAGCCCCCAGAACTTTATGTCTCCTTCCTTATGTTTGTTTTTTAAATTTAATTTCTATTTCTTATCGGAGTAAATTTGATTAGAGTGTTTTGATTGTCTGGCTGTACAGAATCTGCTCAATGATTCATACATATGTCTGTGCATCTTCGGATCCTGTTGGCATGTATGTGATTACAGAATGTATATTTTAAAGGTATTGTGATTATATAATTTATATAGTTTATATGTTATATGTTTATATACATTTAACAAACATTACTATATGTATGTAAACGCCATAGTCCTAATTTACCCATCCTCCCACCTTTCATTTTGGCTAACCATTAGTTTATTTGATAAGTCTGTGAGTGTCTTTTTTTGTGGAAATATGTTCATTGGTAGCAATCTTAGGATAACATGTGTAAATGATATCATAGGATATTTGTCATACCTTTTTTTTTAAATTAATAGCTACTTTATTTATTTATTTATTTATTTATCTATTTATTTAGCTGTGTTGGGTCTTCGTTTCGTGCGAGGGCTTTCTCTAGTTGCGGCAAGCGGGAGCCACTCTTCATTGCGGTGCGCAGGCCTCTCACTATCGTGGCCCCTCCCGTTACGGGTCACAGGCTCCAGATGCGCAGGCTCAGCAGTTGTGGCTCACGGTCCCAGTTGCTCCGTGGCACGTGGGATCCTCCCAGACCAGGGCTCGAACCCGCGTCCCCTGCATTAGCAGGCAGATTCTCAAGCACTGCGCCACCAGGGAAGCCCCTGTCATACCCTATTGACTTACTTAACCTTATATGGTTATTTCTAGGCTCAACTGTAGTCCTGAACACGGCATTGTTCGTTTTGTTCCCGAGGCTACTATTCCATTCTGTCGATAGACCACTTCTTCTTTGTCCATTCATCTGTTTATGGATCTTTTTTTGTTTCCATTTCTTGGCTATTTCAATATTGCTGCAGTGCACATTTGCCTGCCTCTGTCTTTCCGATTCTGGTGGTCTTAAGTTATAGGCCCAAAAGGTGCCCTGCCGCATCATATGGTAGCTCAGTTTTTACCCTGTAAAGCAGCTCGATTCAGTTTGCGTTAGAGCTGTTATCACTTTACATCCCACCAGCAGCTAGAAGGTACACAGTTCTCTAAAACCCCTTCAGCATTTATAGTTTGTAGACTTTTTGCTGATGGTCATGATTGGTGTGAGCTGAAACCTTTTTGAATTTGAATTTGCCTGTGGCTAATAATTCCTTATACTGAGCTTTAGGCATGTCCTCTTTTTTCTTTTCCTTTTTTTTAAAGAGTGAGTACAACTTCCCTCCTCTTATTGACTTCTTGAAAATTTTCTCATGTCTTGAATTTTTTTGCCTATTGCCTACCGCAGGGCATTTTTTGAGGGCAGGTGTCATTTAGAGCCCTGCAGTCCTTGTGACTATTAAGCAACAATTGGCACTGGGTATAAAGCTGCTGTTGTGGGAAACAGCCACAAGGCGGCAGCATTATTACGTTCTCAACTCTTGTTACTAGGGCAACAGAGTCTTCCTCTAGGTAGTGTTCCGAGGTTATAAATTAGAGTGGAATGTGCTGGGAGAAGCCCAGAGAAGTTTATGTCTCCTTACATATGTTTGTTTTTTAAATTTAATTTCTATTTCTTATCGGAGTAAATTTGATTAGAGTGTTTTGATTGTCTGGCTGTACAGAATCGGCTCAATGATTCATACATATGTCTGTTCATCTTCGGATCCTGTTAGCATGTATGTGATTACACAATGTATATTTTAAAGGTATTGGTGATTATATAATTCATATAGTTTATCTGTTATATGTTTATATACATTTAACATACATTAGTATATGTATGTAAACGCCATAGTCCTAATTTACCCATCCTCCCACCTTTCATTTTGGCTAACCATTAGTTTATTTGATAAGTCTGTGAGTGTCTGTTTTTGTGGAAATATGTTCATTGGTAGCAATCTTAGGATAACATGTATAAATGATATCATAGGATATTTGTCATACCTTTTTGACTTACTTAACCTTATATGATTATTTCTAGGCTCAACTGTAGTCCTGAACACGGCATTGTTCATTTTTTTTCTGAGGCTACTATTCCATTCTGTCCATATACCACTTCTTCTTTGTCCATTCATCTGTTTATGGATCTTTTTTTGCTTCCATTTCTTGGCTATTTCAATATTGCTGCAGTGCACATTTGCCTGCCTCTGTCTTTCCGATTCTGGTGGTCTTAGGTTATAGGCCCAAAAGGTGCCCTGCCGCATCATATGGTAGCTCAGTTTTTACCTTGTAAAGCAGCTCGATTCAGTTTGCGTTAGTGCTGTTACCACTTTACATCCCACCAGCAGCTAGAAGGTACACAGTTCTCTAAAACCCCTTCAGCATTTATAGTTTGTAAACTTTTTGCTAGTGGTCATGACTGGTGTGAGCTGAAACCTTTTTGAATTTGAATTTGCCTGTGGCTTATAATTCCTTATACTGAGCTTTAGGCATGTCCTTTTTTTTCTTTTCCTTTTTTTTAAAGAGTGAGTACAACTTCCCTCCTCTTATTGACTTCTTGAAAATTTTCTCATGTCTTGAATTTTCTTGCCTATTCCCTACCCCAGGGCCTTTTTTGAAGGCAGGTGTCATTTAGTGCCCTGCAGTCCTTGTGACTATTAAGCAACAATAGGCACTGGGTATAAAGCTGCTGTTGTGGGAAACAGCCACAAGGCGGCAGCATTATTACGTTCTCAACTCTTGTTACTAGGGCAACAGAGTCTTCCTCTAGGTAGTGTTCCGAGGTTGTGAGTTAGAGTGGAATGTGCTGGGAGAAGCCCCGAGAAGTTTATGTCTCCTTACTTCTGTTTGTTTTTTAAATTTAATTTCTATTTCTTATCGGAGTAAATTTGATTAGAGTGTTTTCATTGTCTGGCTGTACAGAATCTGCTCCATGATTCATACATATGTCTGTTCATCTTCGGATCCTGTTAGCATGTATGTGATTACAGAATGTATATTTTAAAGGTATTGTGATTATATAAATTATATAGTTTATATGTTATTTGTTTATATACATTTAACAAACATTACTATATGTATGTTAGCGCCATAGTCCTAATTTACCCATCCTCCCACCTTTCATTTTGGCTAACCATTAGTTTATTTGATAAGTCTGTGAGTGTCTTTTTTTGTGGAAATATGTTCATTGGTAGCAATCTTAGGATAACATGTATAAATGATATCATAGGATATTTGTCATCCCCTTTTTTTAAAATTAATAGCTACTTTATTTATTTATTTATCTATTTATTTAGCTGTGTTGGGTCTTCGTTTCGTGCGAGGGCTTTCTCTAGTTGCGGCAAGCGGGGGCCACTCTTCATTGCGGTGCGCGGGCCTCTCTGTATCGTGGCCCCTCCCGTTGCGTGGCACAGGCTCCAGATGCGCAGGCTCAGCAGTTGTGGCTCACGGTCCCAGTTGCTCCGTGGCACGTGGGATCCTCCCAGACCAGGGCTCGAACCCGCGTCCCCTGCATTAGCAGGCAGATTCTCAACCACCGCGCCACCAGGGAAGCCCCTGTCATACCCTTTTGACTTACTTAACGTTATATGATTATTCCTAGGCTCAACTGTAGTCCTGAAAATGGCATTGTTCATTTTGTTCCCGAGGCTTCTATTCCATTTGGTACGTATACCACTTCGTCTTTGTCCATTCATCTGTTTATGGACCTTTTTTTGCTTCCATGTCTTGGCTATTTCAATATTGCTGCAGTGCACATTTGCCTGCCTCTGTCTTTCCGATTCTGGTGGTCTTAGTTAATAGGCTGAAAAGGTGCCCTGTCGCATCATATGGTAGCTCAGTTTTTACGTTGTAAAGCAGCTCCATTCCGTTTTTGTTAGTGCTGTTACCACTTTAGATCCCACCAGAGCTAGGAGGTACAGAGTTCTCTAAAACCCCTTCTGCATTTATAGTTTGTGGACTTTTTGCTGATGGCCATTTGACCTGTGTGAGCTGAAACCTTTTTGGAGGTTGGATAGGCATGTGGCTAATCATTCCTTATACTGAGCTTTAGGCATCCCCTTTTTCTTCTTTTCCTTTTTTTGTGAAAGAGTGAGTACAACTTCCCTCTTCATATTGACTTCTTGAAAAATTTCTCATGTGTTGAATTTTCTTGCCTATTCCCTACCCCAGGGCCTTTTTTGAGGGCAGGTGTCATTTAGAGCACTGCAGTCCTTGTGACTCGTAATCAACCATTAGCACTGGGTTTAAAGCTGCTGTTGTGGGAAACAGCCACAAGGCGGCAGCATTATTACGTTCTCAACTCTTGCTACTAGGGCAACAGAGTCTTCCTGGAGGTAGTGTTCCGAGGTTGTAAACTAGAGTGGAATGTGCTGGGACAAGCCCCCAGAACTTTATGTCTCCTTCCTTATGTTTGTTTTTTAAATTTAATTTCTATTTCTTATCGGAGTAAATTTGATTAGAGTGTTTTGATTGTCTGGCTGTACAGAATCTGCTCAATGATTCATACATATGTCTGTGCATCTTCGGATCCTGTTGGCATGTATGTGATTACAGAATGTATATTTTAAAGGTATTGTGATTATATAATTTATATAGTTTATATGTTATATGTTTATATACATTTAACAAACATTACTATATGTATGTAAACGCCATAGTCCTAATTTACCCATCCTCCCACCTTTCATTTTGGCTAACCATTAGTTTATTTGATAAGTCTGTGAGTGTCTTTTTTTGTGGAAATATGTTCATTGGTAGCAATCTTAGGATAACATGTGTAAATGATATCATAGGATATTTGTCATACCTTTTTTTTTAAATTAATAGCTACTTTATTTATTTATTTATTTATTTATCTATTTATTTAGCTGTGTTGGGTCTTCGTTTCGTGCGAGGGCTTTCTCTAGTTGCGGCAAGCGGGAGCCACTCTTCATTGCGGTGCGCAGGCCTCTCACTATCGTGGCCCCTCCCGTTACGGGTCACAGGCTCCAGATGCGCAGGCTCAGCAGTTGTGGCTCACGGTCCCAGTTGCTCCGTGGCACGTGGGATCCTCCCAGACCAGGGCTCGAACCCGCGTCCCCTGCATTAGCAGGCAGATTCTCAACCACTGCGCCACCAGGGAAGCCCCTGTCATACCCTATTGACTTACTTAACCTTATATGGTTATTTCTAGGCTCAACTGTAGTCCTGAACACGGCATTGTTCGTTTTGTTCCCGAGGCTACTATTCCATTCTGTCGATAGACCACTTCTTCTTTGTCCATTCATCTGTTTATGGATCTTTTTTTGTTTCCATTTCTTGGCTATTTCAATATTGCTGCAGTGCACATTTGCCTGCCTCTGTCTTTCCGATTCTGGTGGTCTTAAGTTATAGGCCCAAAAGGTGCCCTGCCGCATCATATGGTAGCTCAGTTTTTACCCTGTAAAGCAGCTCGATTCAGTTTGCGTTAGAGCTGTTATCACTTTACATCCCACCAGCAGCTAGAAGGTACACAGTTCTCTAAAACCCCTTCAGCATTTATAGTTTGTAGACTTTTTGCTGATGGTCATGATTGGTGTGAGCTGAAACCTTTTTGAATTTGAATTTGCCTGTGGCTAATAATTCCTTATACTGAGCTTTAGGCATGTCCTCTTTTTTCTTTTCCTTTTTTTTAAAGAGTGAGTACAACTTCCCTCCTCTTATTGACTTCTTGAAAATTTTCTCATGTCTTGAATTTTTTTGCCTATTGCCTACCGCAGGGCATTTTTTGAGGGCAGGTGTCATTTAGAGCCCTGCAGTCCTTGTGACTATTAAGCAACAATTGGCACTGGGTATAAAGCTGCTGTTGTGGGAAACAGCCACAAGGCGGCAGCATTATTACGTTCTCAACTCTTGTTACTAGGGCAACAGAGTCTTCCTCTAGGTAGTGTTCCGAGGTTATAAATTAGAGTGGAATGTGCTGGGAGAAGCCCAGAGAAGTTTATGTCTCCTTACATATGTTTGTTTTTTAAATTTAATTTCTATTTCTTATCGGAGTAAATTTGATTAGAGTGTTTTGATTGTCTGGCTGTACAGAATCGGCTCAATGATTCATACATATGTCTGTTCATCTTCGGATCCTGTTAGCATGTATGTGATTACACAATGTATATTTTAAAGGTATTGGTGATTATATAATTCATATAGTTTATCTGTTATATGTTTATATACATTTAACATACATTAGTATATGTATGTAAACGCCATAGTCCTAATTTACCCATCCTCCCACCTTTCATTTTGGCTAACCATTAGTTTATTTGATAAGTCTGTGAGTGTCTGTTTTTGTGGAAATATGTTCATTGGTAGCAATCTTAGGATAACATGTATAAATGATATCATAGGATATTTGTCATACCTTTTTGACTTACTTAACCTTATATGATTATTTCTAGGCTCAACTGTAGTCCTGAACACGGCATTGTTCATTTTTTTTCTGAGGCTACTATTCCATTCTGTCCATATACCACTTCTTCTTTGTCCATTCATCTGTTTATGGATCTTTTTTTGCTTCCATTTCTTGGCTATTTCAATATTGCTGCAGTGCACATTTGCCTGCCTCTGTCTTTCCGATTCTGGTGGTCTTAGGTTATAGGCCCAAAAGGTGCCCTGCCGCATCATATGGTAGCTCAGTTTTTACCTTGTAAAGCAGCTCGATTCAGTTTGCGTTAGTGCTGTTACCACTTTACATCCCACCAGCAGCTAGAAGGTACACAGTTCTCTAAAACCCCTTCAGCATTTATAGTTTGTAAACTTTTTGCTAGTGGTCATGACTGGTGTGAGCTGAAACCTTTTTGAATTTGAATTTGCCTGTGGCTTATAATTCCTTATACTGAGCTTTAGGCATGTCCTTTTTTTTCTTTTCCTTTTTTTTAAAGAGTGAGTACAACTTCCCTCCTCTTATTGACTTCTTGAAAATTTTCTCATGTCTTGAATTTTCTTGCCTATTCCCTACCCCAGGGCCTTTTTTGAAGGCAGGTGTCATTTAGTGCCCTGCAGTCCTTGTGACTATTAAGCAACAATAGGCACTGGGTATAAAGCTGCTGTTGTGGGAAACAGCCACAAGGCGGCAGCATTATTACGTTCTCAACTCTTGTTACTAGGGCAACAGAGTCTTCCTCTAGGTAGTGTTCCGAGGTTGTGAGTTAGAGTGGAATGTGCTGGGAGAAGCCCCGAGAAGTTTATGTCTCCTTACTTCTGTTTGTTTTTTAAATTTAATTTCTATTTCTTATCGGAGTAAATTTGATTAGAGTGTTTTCATTGTCTGGCTGTACAGAATCTGCTCCATGATTCATACATATGTCTGTTCATCTTCGGATCCTGTTAGCATGTATGTGATTACAGAATGTATATTTTAAAGGTATTGTGATTATATAAATTATATAGTTTATATGTTATATGTTTATATACATTTAACAAACATTACTATATGTATGTTAGCGCCATAGTCCTAATTTACCCATCCTCCCACCTTTCATTTTGGCTAACCATTAGTTTATTTGATAAGTCTGTGAGTGTCTTTTTTTGTGGAAATATGTTCATTGGTAGCAATCTTAGGATAACATGTATAAATGATATCATAGGATATTTGTCATCCCCTTTTTTTAAAATTAATAGCTACTTTATTTATTTATTTATCTATTTATTTAGCTGTGTTGGGTCTTCGTTTCGTGCGAGGGCTTTCTCTAGTTGCGGCAAGCGGGGGCCACTCTTCATTGCGGTGCGCGGGCCTCTCTGTATCGTGGCCCCTCCCGTTGCGTGGCACAGGCTCCAGATGCGCAGGCTCAGCAGTTGTGGCTCACGGTCCCAGTTGCTCCGTGGCACGTGGGATCCTCCCAGACCAGGGCTCGAACCCGCGTCCCCTGCATTAGCAGGCAGATTCTCAACCACCGCGCCACCAGGGAAGCCCCTGTCATACCCTTTTGACTTACTTAACGTTATATGATTATTCCTAGGCTCAACTGTAGTCCTGAAAATGGCATTGTTCATTTTGTTCCCGAGGCTTCTATTCCATTTGGTACGTATACCACTTCGTCTTTGTCCATTCATCTGTTTATGGACCTTTTTTTGCTTCCATGTCTTGGCTATTTCAATATTGCTGCAGTGCACATTTGCCTGCCTCTGTCTTTCCGATTCTGGTGGTCTTAGTTAATAGGCTGAAAAGGTGCCCTGTCGCATCATATGGTAGCTCAGTTTTTACGTTGTAAAGCAGCTCCATTCCGTTTTTGTTAGTGCTGTTACCACTTTAGATCCCACCAGAGCTAGGAGGTACAGAGTTCTCTAAAACCCCTTCTGCATTTATAGTTTGTGGACTTTTTGCTGATGGCCATTTGACCTGTGTGAGCTGAAACCTTTTTGGAGGTTGGATAGGCATGTGGCTAATCATTCCTTATACTGAGCTTTAGGCATCCCCTTTTTCTTCTTTTCCTTTTTTTGTGAAAGAGTGAGTACAACTTCCCTCTTCATATTGACTTCTTGAAAAATTTCTCATGTGTTGAATTTTCTTGCCTATTCCCTACCCCAGGGCCTTTTTTGAGGGCAGGTGTCATTTAGAGCACTGCAGTCCTTGTGACTCGTAATCAACCATTAGCACTGGGTTTAAAGCTGCTGTTGTGGGAAACAGCCACAAGGCGGCAGCATTATTACGTTCTCAACTCTTGCTACTAGGGCAACAGAGTCTTCCTGGAGGTAGTGTTCCGAGGTTGTAAACTAGAGTGGAATGTGCTGGGACAAGCCCCCAGAACTTTATGTCTCCTTCCTTATGTTTGTTTTTTAAATTTAATTTCTATTTCTTATCGGAGTAAATTTGATTAGAGTGTTTTGATTGTCTGGCTGTACAGAATCTGCTCAATGATTCATACATATGTCTGTGCATCTTCGGATCCTGTTGGCATGTATGTGATTACAGAATGTATATTTTAAAGGTATTGTGATTATATAATTTATATAGTTTATATGTTATATGTTTATATACATTTAACAAACATTACTATATGTATGTAAACGCCATAGTCCTAATTTACCCATCCTCCCACCTTTCATTTTGGCTAACCATTAGTTTATTTGATAAGTCTGTGAGTGTCTTTTTTTGTGGAAATATGTTCATTGGTAGCAATCTTAGGATAACATGTGTAAATGATATCATAGGATATTTGTCATACCTTTTTTTTTAAATTAATAGCTACTTTATTTATTTATTTATTTATTTATCTATTTATTTAGCTGTGTTGGGTCTTCGTTTCGTGCGAGGGCTTTCTCTAGTTGCGGCAAGCGGGAGCCACTCTTCATTGCGGTGCGCAGGCCTCTCACTATCGTGGCCCCTCCCGTTACGGGTCACAGGCTCCAGATGCGCAGGCTCAGCAGTTGTGGCTCACGGTCCCAGTTGCTCCGTGGCACGTGGGATCCTCCCAGACCAGGGCTCGAACCCGCGTCCCCTGCATTAGCAGGCAGATTCTCAAGCACTGCGCCACCAGGGAAGCCCCTGTCATACCCTATTGACTTACTTAACCTTATATGGTTATTTCTAGGCTCAACTGTAGTCCTGAACACGGCATTGTTCGTTTTGTTCCCGAGGCTACTATTCCATTCTGTCGATAGACCACTTCTTCTTTGTCCATTCATCTGTTTATGGATCTTTTTTTGTTTCCATTTCTTGGCTATTTCAATATTGCTGCAGTGCACATTTGCCTGCCTCTGTCTTTCCGATTCTGGTGGTCTTAAGTTATAGGCCCAAAAGGTGCCCTGCCGCATCATATGGTAGCTCAGTTTTTACCCTGTAAAGCAGCTCGATTCAGTTTGCGTTAGAGCTGTTATCACTTTACATCCCACCAGCAGCTAGAAGGTACACAGTTCTCTAAAACCCCTTCAGCATTTATAGTTTGTAGACTTTTTGCTGATGGTCATGATTGGTGTGAGCTGAAACCTTTTTGAATTTGAATTTGCCTGTGGCTAATAATTCCTTATACTGAGCTTTAGGCATGTCCTCTTTTTTCTTTTCCTTTTTTTTAAAGAGTGAGTACAACTTCCCTCCTCTTATTGACTTCTTGAAAATTTTCTCATGTCTTGAATTTTTTTGCCTATTGCCTACCGCAGGGCATTTTTTGAGGGCAGGTGTCATTTAGAGCCCTGCAGTCCTTGTGACTATTAAGCAACAATTGGCACTGGGTATAAAGCTGCTGTTGTGGGAAACAGCCACAAGGCGGCAGCATTATTACGTTCTCAACTCTTGTTACTAGGGCAACAGAGTCTTCCTCTAGGTAGTGTTCCGAGGTTATAAATTAGAGTGGAATGTGCTGGGAGAAGCCCGGAGAAGTTTATGTCTCCTTACATATGTTTGTTTTTTAAGTTTAATTTCTATTTCTTATCGGAGTAAATTTGATTAGAGTGTTTTGATTGTCTGGCTGTACAGAATCGGCTCAATGATTCATACATATGTCTGTTCATCTTCGGATCCTGTTAGCATGTATGTGATTACACAATGTATATTTTAAAGGTATTGGTGATTATATAATTCATATAGTTTATCTGTTATATGTTTATATACATTTAACATACATTAGTATATGTATGTAAACGCCATAGTCCTAATTTACCCATCCTCCCACCTTTCATTTTGGCTAACCATTAGTTTATTTGATAAGTCTGTGAGTGTCTGTTTTTGTGGAAATATTTTCATTGGTAGCAATCTTAGGATAACATGTATAAATGATATCATAGGATATTTGTCATACCTTTTTGACTTACTTAACCTTATATGATTATTTCTAGGCTCAACTGTAGTCCTGAACACGGCATTGTTCATTTTTTTTCCGAGGCTACTATTCCATTCTGTCCATATACCACTTCTTCTTTGTCCATTCATCTGTTTATGGATCTTTTTTTGCTTCCATTTCTTGGCTATTTCAATATTGCTGCAGTGCACATTTGCCTGCCTCTGTCTTTCCGATTCTGGTGGTCTTAGGTTATAGGCCCAAAAGGTGCCCTGCCGCATCATATGGTAGCTCAGTTTTTACCTTGTAAAGCAGCTCGATTCAGTTTGCGTTAGTGCTGTTACCACTTTACATCCCACCAGCAGCTAGAAGGTACACAGTTCTCTAAAACCCCTTCAGCATTTATAGTTTGTAAACTTTTTGCTAGTGGTCATGACTGGTGTGAGCTGAAACCTTTTTGAATTTGAATTTGCCTGTGGCTTATAATTCCTTATACTGAGCTTTAGGCATGTCCTTTTTTTTCTTTTCCTTTTTTTTAAAGAGTGAGTACAACTTCCCTCCTCTTATTGACTTCTTGAAAATTTTCTCATGTCTTGAATTTTCTTGCCTATTCCCTACCCCAGGGCCTTTTTTGAAGGCAGGTGTCATTTAGTGCCCTGCAGTCCTTGTGACTATTAAGCAACAATAGGCACTGGGTATAAAGCTGCTGTTGTGGGAAACAGCCACAAGGCGGCAGCATTATTACGTTCTCAACTCTTGTTACTAGGGCAACAGAGTCTTCCTCTAGGTAGTGTTCCGAGGTTGTGAGTTAGAGTGGAATGTGCTGGGAGAAGCCCCGAGAAGTTTATGTCTCCTTACTTCTGTTTGTTTTTTAAATTTAATTTCTATTTCTTATCGGAGTAAATTTGATTAGAGTGTTTTCATTGTCTGGCTGTACAGAATCTGCTCCATGATTCATACATATGTCTGTTCATCTTCGGATCCTGTTAGCATGTATGTGATTACAGAATGTATATTTTAAAGGTATTGTGATTATATAAATTATATAGTTTATATGTTATATGTTTATATACATTTAACAAACATTACTATATGTATGTTAGCGCCATAGTCCTAATTTACCCATCCTCCCACCTTTCATTTTGGCTAACCATTAGTTTATTTGATAAGTCTGTGAGTGTCTTTTTTTGTGGAAATATGTTCATTGGTAGCAATCTTAGGATAACATGTATAAATGATATCATAGGATATTTGTCATCCCCTTTTTTTAAAATTAATAGCTACTTTATTTATTTATTTATCTATTTATTTAGCTGTGTTGGGTCTTCGTTTCGTGCGAGGGCTTTCTCTAGTTGCGGCAAGCGGGGGCCACTCTTCATTGCGGTGCGCGGGCCTCTCTGTATCGTGGCCCCTCCCGTTGCGTGGCACAGGCTCCAGATGCGCAGGCTCAGCAGTTGTGGCTCACGGTCCCAGTTGCTCCGTGGCACGTGGGATCCTCCCAGACCAGGGCTCGAACCCGCGTCCCCTGCATTAGCAGGCAGATTCTCAACCACCGCGCCACCAGGGAAGCCCCTGTCATACCCTTTTGACTTACTTAACGTTATATGATTATTCCTAGGCTCAACTGTAGTCCTGAAAATGGCATTGTTCATTTTGTTCCCGAGGCTTCTATTCCATTTGGTACGTATACCACTTCGTCTTTGTCCATTCATCTGTTTATGGACCTTTTTTTGCTTCCATGTCTTGGCTATTTCAATATTGCTGCAGTGCACATTTGCCTGCCTCTGTCTTTCCGATTCTGGTGGTCTTAGTTAATAGGCTGAAAAGGTGCCCTGTCGCATCATATGGTAGCTCAGTTTTTACGTTGTAAAGCAGCTCCATTCCGTTTTTGTTAGTGCTGTTACCACTTTAGATCCCACCAGAGCTAGGAGGTACAGAGTTCTCTAAAACCCCTTCTGCATTTATAGTTTGTGGACTTTTTGCTGATGGCCATTTGACCTGTGTGAGCTGAAACCTTTTTGGAGGTTGGATAGGCATGTGGCTAATCATTCCTTATACTGAGCTTTAGGCATCCCCTTTTTCTTCTTTTCCTTTTTTTGTGAAAGAGTGAGTACAACTTCCCTCTTCATATTGACTTCTTGAAAAATTTCTCATGTGTTGAATTTTCTTGCCTATTCCCTACCCCAGGGCCTTTTTTGAGGGCAGGTGTCATTTAGAGCACTGCAGTCCTTGTGACTCGTAATCAACCATTAGCACTGGGTTTAAAGCTGCTGTTGTGGGAAACAGCCACAAGGCGGCAGCATTATTACGTTCTCAACTCTTGCTACTAGGGCAACAGAGTCTTCCTGGAGGTAGTGTTCCGAGGTTGTAAACTAGAGTGGAATGTGCTGGGACAAGCCCCCAGAACTTTATGTCTCCTTCCTTATGTTTGTTTTTTAAATTTAATTTCTATTTCTTATCGGAGTTAATTTGATTAGAGTGTTTTGATTGTCTGGCTGTACAGAATCTGCTCAATGATTCATACATATGTCTGTGCATCTTCGGATCCTGTTGGCATGTATGTGATTACAGAATGTATATTTTAAAGGTATTGTGATTATATAATTTATATAGTTTATATGTTATATGTTTATATACATTTAACAAACATTACTATATGTATGTAAACGCCATAGTCCTAATTTACCCATCCTCCCACCTTTCATTTTGGCTAACCATTAGTTTATTTGATAAGTCTGTGAGTGTCTTTTTTTGTGGAAATATGTTCATTGGTAGCAATCTTAGGATAACATGTGTAAATGATATCATAGGATATTTGTCATACCTTTTTTTTTTTTAATTAATAGCTACTTTATTTATTTATTTATTTATTTATCTATTTATTTAGCTGTGTTGGGTCTTCGTTTCGTGCGAGGGCTTTCTCTAGTTGCGGCAAGCGGGAGCCACTCTTCATTGCGGTGCGCAGGCCTCTCACTATCGTGGCCCCTCCCGTTACGGGTCACAGGCTCCAGATGCGCAGGCTCAGCAGTTGTGGCTCACGGTCCCAGTTGCTCCGTGGCACGTGGGATCCTCCCAGACCAGGGCTCGAACCCGCGTCCCCTGCATTAGCAGGCAGATTCTCAACCACTGCGCCACCAGGGAAGCCCCTGTCATACCCTATTGACTTACTTAACCTTATATGGTTATTTCTAGGCTCAACTGTAGTCCTGAACACGGCATTGTTCGTTTTGTTCCCGAGGCTACTATTCCATTCTGTCGATAGACCACTTCTTCTTTGTCCATTCATCTGTTTATGGATCTTTTTTTGTTTCCATTTCTTGGCTATTTCAATATTGCTGCAGTGCACATTTGCCTGCCTCTGTCTTTCCGATTCTGGTGGTCTTAAGTTATAGGCCCAAAAGGTGCCCTGCCGCATCATATGGTAGCTCAGTTTTTACCCTGTAAAGCAGCTCGATTCAGTTTGCGTTAGAGCTGTTATCACTTTACATCCCACCAGCAGCTAGAAGGTACACAGTTCTCTAAAACCCCTTCAGCATTTATAGTTTGTAGACTTTTTGCTGATGGTCATGATTGGTGTGAGCTGAAACCTTTTTGAATTTGAATTTGCCTGTGGCTAATAATTCCTTATACTGAGCTTTAGGCATGTCCTCTTTTTTCTTTTCCTTTTTTTTAAAGAGTGAGTACAACTTCCCTCCTCTTATTGACTTCTTGAAAATTTTCTCATGTCTTGAATTTTTTTGCCTATTGCCTACCGCAGGGCATTTTTTGAGGGCAGGTGTCATTTAGAGCCCTGCAGTCCTTGTGACTATTAAGCAACAATTGGCACTGGGTATAAAGCTGCTGTTGTGGGAAACAGCCACAAGGCGGCAGCATTATTACGTTCTCAACTCTTGTTACTAGGGCAACAGAGTCTTCCTCTAGGTAGTGTTCCGAGGTTGTAAACTAGAGTGGAATGTGCTGGGACAAGCCCCCAGAACTTTATGTCTCCTTCCTTATGTTTGTTTTTTAAATTTAATTTCTATTTCTTATCGGAGTAAATTTGATTAGAGTGTTTTGATTGTCTGGCTGTACAGAATCGGCTCAATGATTCATACATATGTCTGTTCATCTTCGGATCCTGTTAGCATGTATGTGATTACACAATGTATATTTTAAAGGTATTGGTGATTATATAATTCATATAGTTTATCTGTTATATGTTTATATACATTTAACATACATTAGTATATGTATGTAAACGCCATAGTCCTAATTTACCCATCCTCCCACCTTTCATTTTGGCTAACCATTAGTTTATTTGATAAGTCTGTGAGTGTCTGTTTTTGTGGAAATATGTTCATTGGTAGCAATCTTAGGATAACATGTATAAATGATATCATAGGATATTTGTCATACCTTTTTGACTTACTTAACCTTATATGATTATTTCTAGGCTCAACTGTAGTCCTGAACACGGCATTGTTCATTTTTTTTCCGAGGCTACTATTCCATTCTGTCCATATACCACTTCTTCTTTGTCCATTCATCTGTTTATGGATCTTTTTTTGCTTCCATTTCTTGGCTATTTCAATATTGCTGCAGTGCACATTTGCCTGCCTCTGTCTTTCCGATTCTGGTGGTCTTAGGTTATAGGCCCAAAAGGTGCCCTGCCGCATCATATGGTAGCTCAGTTTTTACCTTGTAAAGCAGCTCGATTCAGTTTGCGTTAGTGCTGTTACCACTTTACATCCCACCAGCAGCTAGAAGGTACACAGTTCTCTAAAACCCCTTCAGCATTTATAGTTTGTAAACTTTTTGCTGGTGGTCATGACTGGTGTGAGCTGAAACCTTTTTGAATTTGAATTTGCCTGTGGCTTATAATTCCTTATACTGAGCTTTAGGCATGTCCTTTTTTTTCTTTTCCTTTTTTTTAAAGAGTGAGTACAACTTCCCTCCTCTTATTGACTTCTTGAAAATTTTCTCATGTCTTGAATTTTCTTGCCTATTCCCTACCCCAGGGCCTTTTTTGAAGGCAGGTGTCATTTAGTGCCCTGCAGTCCTTGTGACTATTAAGCAACAATAGGCACTGGGTATAAAGCTGCTGTTGTGGGAAACAGCCACAAGGCGGCAGCATTATTACGTTCTCAACTCTTGTTACTAGGGCAACAGAGTCTTCCTCTAGGTAGTGTTCCGAGGTTGTGAGTTAGAGTGGAATGTGCTGGGAGAAGCCCCGAGAAGTTTATGTCTCCTTACTTCTGTTTGTTTTTTAAATTTAATTTCTATTTCTTATCGGAGTAAATTTGATTAGAGTGTTTTCATTGTCTGGCTGTACAGAATCTGCTCCATGATTCATACATATGTCTGTTCATCTTCGGATCCTGTTAGCATGTATGTGATTACAGAATGTATATTTTAAAGGTATTGTGATTATATAAATTATATAGTTTATATGTTATATGTTTATATACATTTAACAAACATTACTATATGTATGTTAGCGCCATAGTCCTAATTTACCCATACTCCCACCTTTCATTTTGGCTAACCATTAGTTTATTTGATAAGTCTGTGAGTGTCTTTTTTTGTGGAAATATGTTCATTGGTAGCAATCTTAGGATAACATGTATAAATGATATCATAGGATATTTGTCATCCCCTTTTTTTAAAATTAATAGCTACTTTATTTAGTTATTTATCTATTTATTTAGCTGTGTTGGGTCTTCGTTTCGTGCGAGGGCTTTCTCTAGTTGCGGCAAGCGGGGGCCACTCTTCATTGCGGTGCGCGGGCCTCTCTGTATCGTGGCCCCTCCCGTTGCGTGGCACAGGCCCCAGATGCGCAGGCTCAGCAGTTGTGGCTCACGGTCCCAGTTGCTCCGTGGCACGTGGGATCCTCCCAGACCAGGGCTCGAACCCGCGTCCCCTGCATTAGCAGGCAGATTCTCAACCACTGCGCCACCAGGGAAGCCCCTGTCATACCCTTTTGACTTACTTAACGTTATATGATTATTCCTAGGCTCAACTGTAGTCCTGAAAATGGCATTGTTCATTTTGTTCCCGAGGCTTCTATTCCATTTGGTACGTATACCACTTCGTCTTTGTCCATTCATCTGTTTATGGACCTTTTTTTGCTTCCATGTCTTGGCTATTTCAATATTGCTGCAGTGCACATTTGCCTGCCTCTGTCTTTCCGATTCTGGTGGTCTTAGTTAATAGGCTGAAAAGGTGCCCTGTCGCATCATATGGTAGCTCAGTTTTTACGTTGTAAAGCAGCTCCATTCTGTTTTTGTTAGTGCTGTTACCACTTTAGATCCCACCAGAGCTAGGAGGTACAGAGTTCTCTAAAACCCCTTCTGCATTTATAGTTTGTGGACTTTTTGCTGATGGCCATTTGACCTGTGTGAGCTGAAACCTTTTTGGAGGTTGGATAGGCATGTGGCTAATCATTCCTTATACTGAGCTTTAGGCATCCCCTTTTTCTTCTTTTCCTTTTTTTGTGAAAGAGTGAGTACAACTTCCCTCTTCATATTGACTTCTTGAAAAATTTCTCATGTGTTGAATTTTCTTGCCTATTCCCTACCCCAGGGCCTTTTTTGAGGGCAGGTGTCATTTAGAGCACTGCAGTCCTTGTGACTCGTAATCAACCATTAGCACTGGGTTTAAAGCTGCTGTTGTGGGAAACAGCCACAAGGCGGCAGCATTATTACGTTCTCAACTCTTGCTACTAGGGCAACAGAGTCTTCCTGGAGGTAGTGTTCCGAGGTTGTAAACTAGAGTGGAATGTGCTGGGACAAGCCCCCAGAACTTTATGTCTCCTTCCTTATGTTTGTTTTTTAAATTTAATTTCTATTTCTTATCGGAGTAAATTTGATTAGAGTGTTTTGATTGTCTGGCTGTACAGAATCTGCTCAATGATTCATACATATGTCTGTGCATCTTCGGATCCTGTTGGCATGTATGTGATTACAGAATGTATATTTTAAAGGTATTGTGATTATATAATTTATATAGTTTATATGTTATATGTTTATATACATTTAACAAACATTACTATATGTATGTAAACGCCATAGTCCTAATTTACCCATCCTCCCACCTTTCATTTTGGCTAACCATTAGTTTATTTGATAAGTCTGTGAGTGTCTTTTTTTGTGGAAATATGTTCATTGGTAGCAATCTTAGGATAACATGTGTAAATGATATCATAGGATATTTGTCATACCTTTTTTTTTTAAATTAATAGCTACTTTATTTATTTATTTATTTATTTATTTATCTATTTATTTAGCTGTGTTGGGTCTTCGTTTCGTGCGAGGGCTTTCTCTAGTTGCGGCAAGCGGGAGCCACTCTTCATTGCGGTGCGCAGGCCTCTCACTATCGTGGCCCCTCCCGTTACGGGTCACAGGCTCCAGATGCGCAGGCTCAGCAGTTGTGGCTCACGGTCCCAGTTGCTCCGTGGCACGTGGGATCCTCCCAGACCAGGGCTCGAACCCGCGTCCCCTGCATTAGCAGGCAGATTCTCAACCACTGCGCCACCAGGGAAGCCCCTGTCATACCCTATTGACTTACTTAACCTTATATGGTTATTTCTAGGCTCAACTGTAGTCCTGAACACGGCATTGTTCATTTTGTTCCCGAGGCTACTATTCCATTCTGTCGATATACCACTTCTTCTTTGTCCATTCATCTGTTTATGGATCTTTTTTTGTTTCCATTTCTTGGCTATTTCAATATTGCTGCAGTGCACATTTGCCTGCCTCTGTCTTTCCGATTCTGGTGGTCTTAAGTTATAGGCCCAAAAGGTGCCCTGCCGCATCATATGGTAGCTCAGTTTTTACCCTGTAAAGCAGCTCGATTCAGTTTGCGTTAGAGCTGTTATCACTTTACATCCCACCAGCAGCTAGAAGGTACACAGTTCTCTAAAACCCCTTCAGCATTTATAGTTTGTAGACTTTTTGCTGAAGGTCATGATTGGTGTGAGCTGAAACCTTTTTGAATTTGAATTTGCCTGTGGCTAATAATTCCTTATACTGAGCTTTAGGCATGTCCTCTTTTTTCTTTTCCTTTTTTTTAAAGAGTGAGTACAACTTCCCTCCTCTTATTGACTTCTTGAAAATTTTCTCATGTCTTGAATTTTTTTGCCTATTGCCTACCGCAGGGCATTTTTTGAGGGCAGGTGTCATTTAGAGCCCTGCAGTCCTTGTGACTATTAAGCAACAATTGGCACTGGGTATAAAGCTGCTGTTGTGGGAAACAGCCACAAGGCGGCAGCATTATTACGTTCTCAACTCTTGTTACTAGGGCAACAGAGTCTTCCTCTAGGTAGTGTTCCGAGGTTATAAATTAGAGTGGAATGTGCTGGGAGAAGCCCAGAGAAGTTTATGTCTCCTTACATATGTTTGTTTTTTAAATTTAATTTCTATTTCTTATCGGAGTAAATTTGATTAGAGTGTTTTGATTGTCTGGCTGTACAGAATCGGCTCAATGATTCATACATATGTCTGTTCATCTTCGGATCCTGTTAGCATGTATGTGATTACACAATGTATATTTTAAAGGTATTGGTGATTATATAATTCATATAGTTTATCTGTTATATGTTTATATACATTTAACATACATTAGTATATGTATGTAAACGCCATAGTCCTAATTTACCCATCCTCCCACCTTTCATTTTGGCTAACCATTAGTTTATTTGATAAGTCTGTGAGTGTCTGTTTTTGTGGAAATATGTTCATTGGTAGCAATCTTAGGATAACATGTATAAATGATATCATAGGATATTTGTCATACCTTTTTGACTTACTTAACCTTATATGATTATTTCTAGGCTCAACTGTAGTCCTGAACACGGCATTGTTCATTTTTTTTCTGAGGCTACTATTCCATTCTGTCCATATACCACTTCTTCTTTGTCCATTCATCTGTTTATGGATCTTTTTTTGCTTCCATTTCTTGGCTATTTCAATATTGCTGCAGTGCACATTTGCCTGCCTCTGTCTTTCCGATTCTGGTGGTCTTAGGTTATAGGCCCAAAAGGTGCCCTGCCGCATCATATGGTAGCTCAGTTTTTACCTTGTAAAGCAGCTCGATTCAGTTTGCGTTAGTGCTGTTACCACTTTACATCCCACCAGCAGCTAGAAGGTACACAGTTCTCTAAAACCCCTTCAGCATTTATAGTTTGTAAACTTTTTGCTAGTGGTCATGACTGGTGTGAGCTGAAACCTTTTTGAATTTGAATTTGCCTGTGGCTTATAATTCCTTATACTGAGCTTTAGGCATGTCCTTTTTTTTCTTTTCCTTTTTTTTAAAGAGTGAGTACAACTTCCCTCCTCTTATTGACTTCTTGAAAATTTTCTCATGTCTTGAATTTTCTTGCCTATTCCCTACCCCAGGGCCTTTTTTGAAGGCAGGTGTCATTTAGTGCCCTGCAGTCCTTGTGACTATTAAGCAACAATAGGCACTGGGTATAAAGCTGCTGTTGTGGGAAACAGCCACAAGGCGGCAGCATTATTACGTTCTCAACTCTTGTTACTAGGGCAACAGAGTCTTCCTCTAGGTAGTGTTCCGAGGTTGTGAGTTAGAGTGGAATGTGCTGGGAGAAGCCCCGAGAAGTTTATGTCTCCTTACTTCTGTTTGTTTTTTAAATTTAATTTCTATTTCTTATCGGAGTAAATTTGATTAGAGTGTTTTCATTGTCTGGCTGTACAGAATCTGCTCCATGATTCATACATATGTCTGTTCATCTTCGGATCCTGTTAGCATGTATGTGATTACAGAATGTATATTTTAAAGGTATTGTGATTATATAAATTATATAGTTTATATGTTATATGTTTATATACATTTAACAAACATTACTATATGTATGTTAGCGCCATAGTCCTAATTTACCCATCCTCCCACCTTTCATTTTGGCTAACCATTAGTTTATTTGATAAGTCTGTGAGTGTCTTTTTTTGTGGAAATATGTTCATTGGTAGCAATCTTAGGATAACATGTATAAATGATATCATAGGATATTTGTCATCCCCTTTTTTTAAAATTAATAGCTACTTTATTTATTTATTTATCTATTTATTTAGCTGTGTTGGGTCTTCGTTTCGTGCGAGGGCTTTCTCTAGTTGCGGCAAGCGGGGGCCACTCTTCATTGCGGTGCGCGGGCCTCTCTGTATCGTGGCCCCTCCCGTTGCGTGGCACAGGCTCCAGATGCGCAGGCTCAGCAGTTGTGGCTCACGGTCCCAGTTGCTCCGTGGCACGTGGGATCCTCCCAGACCAGGGCTCGAACCCGCGTCCCCTGCATTAGCAGGCAGATTCTCAACCACCGCGCCACCAGGGAAGCCCCTGTCATACCCTTTTGACTTACTTAACGTTATATGATTATTCCTAGGCTCAACTGTAGTCCTGAAAATGGCATTGTTCATTTTGTTCCCGAGGCTTCTATTCCATTTGGTACGTATACCACTTCGTCTTTGTCCATTCATCTGTTTATGGACCTTTTTTTGCTTCCATGTCTTGGCTATTTCAATATTGCTGCAGTGCACATTTGCCTGCCTCTGTCTTTCCGATTCTGGTGGTCTTAGTTAATAGGCTGAAAAGGTGCCCTGTCGCATCATATGGTAGCTCAGTTTTTACGTTGTAAAGCAGCTCCATTCCGTTTTTGTTAGTGCTGTTACCACTTTAGATCCCACCAGAGCTAGGAGGTACAGAGTTCTCTAAAACCCCTTCTGCATTTATAGTTTGTGGACTTTTTGCTGATGGCCATTTGACCTGTGTGAGCTGAAACCTTTTTGGAGGTTGGATAGGCATGTGGCTAATCATTCCTTATACTGAGCTTTAGGCATCCCCTTTTTCTTCTTTTCCTTTTTTTGTGAAAGAGTGAGTACAACTTCCCTCTTCATATTGACTTCTTGAAAAATTTCTCATGTGTTGAATTTTCTTGCCTATTCCCTACCCCAGGGCCTTTTTTGAGGGCAGGTGTCATTTAGAGCACTGCAGTCCTTGTGACTCGTAATCAACCATTAGCACTGGGTTTAAAGCTGCTGTTGTGGGAAACAGCCACAAGGCGGCAGCATTATTACGTTCTCAACTCTTGCTACTAGGGCAACAGAGTCTTCCTGGAGGTAGTGTTCCGAGGTTGTAAACTAGAGTGGAATGTGCTGGGACAAGCCCCCAGAACTTTATGTCTCCTTCCTTATGTTTGTTTTTTAAATTTAATTTCTATTTCTTATCGGAGTAAATTTGATTAGAGTGTTTTGATTGTCTGGCTGTACAGAATCTGCTCAATGATTCATACATATGTCTGTGCATCTTCGGATCCTGTTGGCATGTATGTGATTACAGAATGTATATTTTAAAGGTATTGTGATTATATAATTTATATAGTTTATATGTTATATGTTTATATACATTTAACAAACATTACTATATGTATGTAAACGCCATAGTCCTAATTTACCCATCCTCCCACCTTTCATTTTGGCTAACCATTAGTTTATTTGATAAGTCTGTGAGTGTCTTTTTTTGTGGAAATATGTTCATTGGTAGCAATCTTAGGATAACATGTGTAAATGATATCATAGGATATTTGTCATACCTTTTTTTTTAAATTAATAGCTACTTTATTTATTTATTTATTTATTTATCTATTTATTTAGCTGTGTTGGGTCTTCGTTTCGTGCGAGGGCTTTCTCTAGTTGCGGCAAGCGGGAGCCACTCTTCATTGCGGTGCGCAGGCCTCTCACTATCGTGGCCCCTCCCGTTACGGGTCACAGGCTCCAGATGCACAGGCTCAGCAGTTGTGGCTCACGGTCCCAGTTGCTCCGTGGCACGTGGGATCCTCCCAGACCAGGGCTCGAACCCGCGTCCCCTGCATTAGCAGGCAGATTCTCAACCACTGCGCCACCAGGGAAGCCCCTGTCATACCCTATTGACTTACTTAACCTTATATGGTTATTTCTAGGCTCAACTGTAGTCCTGAACACGGCATTGTTCGTTTTGTTCCCGAGGCTACTATTCCATTCTGTCGATAGACCACTTCTTCTTTGTCCATTCATCTGTTTATGGATCTTTTTTTGTTTCCATTTCTTGGCTATTTCAATATTGCTGCAGTGCACATTTGCCTGCCTCTGTCTTTCCGATTCTGGTGGTCTTAAGTTATAGGCCCAAAAGGTGCCCTGCCGCATCATATGGTAGCTCAGTTTTTACCCTGTAAAGCAGCTCGATTCAGTTTGCGTTAGAGCTGTTATCACTTTACATCCCACCAGCAGCTAGAAGGTACACAGTTCTCTAAAACCCCTTCAGCATTTATAGTTTGTAGACTTTTTGCTGATGGTCATGATTGGTGTGAGCTGAAACCTTTTTGAATTTGAATTTGCCTGTGGCTAATAATTCCTTATACTGAGCTTTAGGCATGTCCTCTTTTTTCTTTTCCTTTTTTTTAAAGAGTGAGTACAACTTCCCTCCTCTTATTGACTTCTTGAAAATTTTCTCATGTCTTGAATTTTTTTGCCTATTGCCTACCGCAGGGCATTTTTTGAGGGCAGGTGTCATTTAGAGCCCTGCAGTCCTTGTGACTATTAAGCAACAATTGGCACTGGGTATAAAGCTGCTGTTGTGGGAAACAGCCACAAGGCGGCAGCATTATTACGTTCTCAACTCTTGTTACTAGGGCAACAGAGTCTTCCTCTAGGTAGTGTTCCGAGGTTATAAATTAGAGTGGAATGTGCTGGGAGAAGCCCAGAGAAGTTTATGTCTCCTTACATATGTTTGTTTTTTAAATTTAATTTCTATTTCTTATCGGAGTAAATTTGATTAGAGTGTTTTGATTGTCTGGCTGTACAGAATCGGCTCAATGATTCATACATATGTCTGTTCATCTTCGGATCCTGTTAGCATGTATGTGATTACACAATGTATATTTTAAAGGTATTGGTGATTATATAATTCATATAGTTTATCTGTTATATGTTTATATACATTTAACATACATTAGTATATGTATGTAAACGCCATAGTCCTAATTTACCCATCCTCCCACCTTTCATTTTGGCTAACCATTAGTTTATTTGATAAGTCTGTGAGTGTCTGTTTTTGTGGAAATATGTTCATTGGTAGCAATCTTAGGATAACATGTATAAATGATATCATAGGATATTTGTCATACCTTTTTGACTTACTTAACCTTATATGATTATTTCTAGGCTCAACTGTAGTCCTGAACACGGCATTGTTCATTTTTTTTCCGAGGCTACTATTCCATTCTGTCCATATACCACTTCTTCTTTGTCCATTCATCTGTTTATGGATCTTTTTTTGCTTCCATTTCTTGGCTATTTCAATATTGCTGCAGTGCACATTTGCCTGCCTCTGTCTTTCCGATTCTGGTGGTCTTAGGTTATAGGCCCAAAAGGTGCCCTGCCGCATCATATGGTAGCTCAGTTTTTACCTTGTAAAGCAGCTCGATTCAGTTTGCGTTAGTGCTGTTACCACTTTACATCCCACCAGCAGCTAGAAGGTACACAGTTCTCTAAAACCCCTTCAGCATTTATAGTTTGTAAACTTTTTGCTAGTGGTCATGACTGGTGTGAGCTGAAACCTTTTTGAATTTGAATTTGCCTGTGGCTTATAATTCCTTATACTGAGCTTTAGGCATGTCCTTTTTTTTCTTTTCCTTTTTTTAAAAGAGTGAGTACAACTTCCCTCCTCTTATTGACTTCTTGAAAATTTTCTCATGTCTTGAATTTTCTTGCCTATTCCCTACCCCAGGGCCTTTTTTGAAGGCAGGTGTCATTTAGTGCCCTGCAGTCCTTGTGACTATTAAGCAACAATAGGCACTGGGTATAAAGCTGCTGTTGTGGGAAACAGCCACAAGGCGGCAGCATTATTACGTTCTCAACTCTTGTTACTAGGGCAACAGAGTCTTCCTCTAGGTAGTGTTCCGAGGTTGTGAGTTAGAGTGGAATGTGCTGGGAGAAGCCCCGAGAAGTTTATGTCTCCTTACTTCTGTTTGTTTTTTAAATTTAATTTCTATTTCTTATCGGAGTAAATTTGATTAGAGTGTTTTCATTGTCTGGCTGTACAGAATCTGCTCCATGATTCATACATATGTCTGTTCATCTTCGGATCCTGTTAGCATGTATGTGATTACAGAATGTATATTTTAAAGGTATTGTGATTATATAAATTATATAGTTTATATGTTATATGTTTATATACATTTAACAAACATTACTATATGTATGTTAGCGCCATAGTCCTAATTTACCCATCCTCCCACCTTTCATTTTGGCTAACCATTAGTTTATTTGATAAGTCTGTGAGTGTCTTTTTTTGTGGAAATATGTTCATTGGTAGCAATCTTAGGATAACATGTATAAATGATATTATAGGATATTTGTCATCCCCTTTTTTTAAAATTAATAGCTACTTTATTTATTTATTTATCTATTTATTTAGCTGTGTTGGGTCTTCGTTTCGTGCGAGGGCTTTCTCTAGTTGCGGCAAGCGGGGGCCACTCTTCATTGCGGTGCGCGGGCCTCTCTGTATCGTGGCCCCTCCCGTTGCGTGGCACAGGCTCCAGATGCGCAGGCTCAGCAGTTGTGGCTCACGGTCCCAGTTGCTCCGTGGCACGTGGGATCCTCCCAGACCAGGGCTCGAACCCGCGTCCCCTGCATTAGCAGGCAGATTCTCAACCACCGCGCCACCAGGGAAGCCCCTGTCATACCCTTTTGACTTACTTAACGTTATATGATTATTCCTAGGCTCAACTGTAGTCCTGAAAATGGCATTGTTCATTTTGTTCCCGAGGCTTCTATTCCATTTGGTACGTATACCACTTCGTCTTTGTCCATTCATCTGTTTATGGACCTTTTTTTGCTTCCATGTCTTGGCTATTTCAATATTGCTGCAGTGCACATTTGCCTGCCTCTGTCTTTCCGATTCTGGTGGTCTTAGTTAATAGGCTCAAAAGGTGCCCTGTCGCATCATATGGTAGCTCAGTTTTTACCTTGTAAAGCAGCTCCATTCCGTTTTTGTTAGTGCTGTTACCACTTTAGATCCCACCAGAGCTAGGAGGTACAGAGTTCTCTAAAACCCCTTCTGCATTTATAGTTTGTGGACTTTTTGCTGATGGCCATTTGACCTGTGTGAGCTGAAACCTTTTTGGAGGTTGGATAGGCATGTGGCTAATCATTCCTTATACTGAGCTTTAGGCATCCCCTTTTTCTTCTTTTCCTTTTTTTGTGAAAGAGTGAGTACAACTTCCCTCTTCATATTGACTTCTTGAAAAATTTCTCATGTGTTGAATTTTCTTGCCTATTCCCTACCCCAGGGCCTTTTTTGAGGGCAGGTGTCATTTAGAGCACTGCAGTCCTTGTGACTCGTAATCAACCATTAGCACTGGGTTTAAAGCTGCTGTTGTGGGAAACAGCCACAAGGCGGCAGCATTATTACGTTCTCAACTCTTGCTACTAGGGCAACAGAGTCTTCCTGGAGGTAGTGTTCCGAGGTTGTAAACTAGAGTGGAATGTGCTGGGACAAGCCCCCAGAACTTTATGTCTCCTTCCTTATGTTTGTTTTTTAAATTTAATTTCTATTTCTTATCGGAGTAAATTTGATTAGAGTGTTTTGATTGTCTGGCTGTACAGAATCTGCTCAATGATTCATACATATGTCTGTGCATCTTCGGATCCTGTTGGCATGTATGTGATTACAGAATGTATATTTTAAAGGTATTGTGATTATATAATTTATATAGTTTATATGTTATATGTTTATATACATTTAACAAACATTACTATATGTATGTAAACGCCATAGTCCTAATTTACCCATCCTCCCACCTTTCATTTTGGCTAACCATTAGTTTATTTGATAAGTCTGTGAGTGTCTTTTTTTGTGGAAATATGTTCATTGGTAGCAATCTTAGGATAACATGTGTAAATGATATCATAGGATATTTGTCATACCTTTTTTTTTAAATTAATAGCTACTTTATTTATTTATTTATTTATTTATCTATTTATTTAGCTGTGTTGGGTCTTCGTTTCGTGCGAGGGCTTTCTCTAGTTGCGGCAAGCGGGAGCCACTCTTCATTGCGGTGCGCAGGCCTCTCACTATCGTGGCCCCTCCCGTTACGGGTCACAGGCTCCAGATGCGCAGGCTCAGCAGTTGTGGCTCACGGTCCCAGTTGCTCCGTGGCACGTGGGATCCTCCCAGACCAGGGCTCGAACCCGCGTCCCCTGCATTAGCAGGCAGATTCTCAACCACTGCGCCACCAGGGAAGCCCCTGTCATACCCTATTGACTTACTTAACCTTATATGGTTATTTCTAGGCTCAACTGTAGTCCTGAACACGGCATTGTTCGTTTTGTTCCCGAGGCTACTATTCCATTCTGTCGATAGACCACTTCTTCTTTGTCCATTCATCTGTTTATGGATCTTTTTTTGTTTCCATTTCTTGGCTATTTCAATATTGCTGCAGTGCACATTTGCCTGCCTCTGTCTTTCCGATTCTGGTGGTCTTAAGTTATAGGCCCAAAAGGTGCCCTGCCGCATCATATGGTAGCTCAGTTTTTACCCTGTAAAGCAGCTCGATTCAGTTTGCGTTAGAGCTGTTATCACTTTACATCCCACCAGCAGCTAGAAGGTACACAGTTCTCTAAAACCCCTTCAGCATTTATAGTTTGTAGACTTTTTGCTGATGGTCATGATTGGTGTGAGCTGAAACCTTTTTGAATTTGAATTTGCCTGTGGCTAATAATTCCTTATACTGAGCTTTAGGCATGTCCTCTTTTTTCTTTTCCTTTTTTTTAAAGAGTGAGTACAACTTCCCTCCTCTTATTGACTTCTTGAAAATTTTCTCATGTCTTGAATTTTTTTGCCTATTGCCTACCGCAGGGCATTTTTTGAGGGCAGGTGTCATTTAGAGCCCTGCAGTCCTTGTGACTATTAAGCAACAATTGGCACTGGGTATAAAGCTGCTGTTGTGGGAAACAGCCACAAGGCGGCAGCATTATTACGTTCTCAACTCTTGTTACTAGGGCAACAGAGTCTTCCTCTAGGTAGTGTTCCGAGGTTATAAATTAGAGTGGAATGTGCTGGGAGAAGCCCAGAGAAGTTTATGTCTCCTTACATATGTTTGTTTTTTAAATTTAATTTCTATTTCTTATCGGAGTAAATTTGATTAGAGTGTTTTGATTGTCTGGCTGTACAGAATCGGCTCAATGATTCATACATATGTCTGTTCATCTTCGGATCCTGTTAGCATGTATGTGATTACACAATGTATATTTTAAAGGTATTGGTGATTATATAATTCATATAGTTTATCTGTTATATGTTTATATACATTTAACATACATTAGTATATGTATGTAAACGCCATAGTCCTAATTTACCCATCCTCCCACCTTTCATTTTGGCTAACCATTAGTTTATTTGATAAGTCTGTGAGTGTCTGTTTTTGTGGAAATATGTTCATTGGTAGCAATCTTAGGATAACATGTATAAATGATATCATAGGATATTTGTCATACCTTTTTGACTTACTTAACCTTATATGATTATTTCTAGGCTCAACTGTAGTCCTGAACACGGCATTGTTCATTTTTTTTCTGAGGCTACTATTCCATTCTGTCCATATACCACTTCTTCTTTGTCCATTCATCTGTTTATGGATCTTTTTTTGCTTCCATTTCTTGGCTATTTCAATATTGCTGCAGTGCACATTTGCCTGCCTCTGTCTTTCCGATTCTGGTGGTCTTAGGTTATAGGCCCAAAAGGTGCCCTGCCGCATCATATGGTAGCTCAGTTTTTACCTTGTAAAGCAGCTCGATTCAGTTTGCGTTAGTGCTGTTACCACTTTACATCCCACCAGCAGCTAGAAGGTACACAGTTCTCTAAAACCCCTTCAGCATTTATAGTTTGTAAACTTTTTGCTAGTGGTCATGACTGGTGTGAGCTGAAACCTTTTTGAATTTGAATTTGCCTGTGGCTTATAATTCCTTATACTGAGCTTTAGGCATGTCCTTTTTTTTCTTTTCCTTTTTTTTAAAGAGTGAGTACAACTTCCCTCCTCTTATTGACTTCTTGAAAATTTTCTCATGTCTTGAATTTTCTTGCCTATTCCCTACCCCAGGGCCTTTTTTGAAGGCAGGTGTCATTTAGTGCCCTGCAGTCCTTGTGACTATTAAGCAACAATAGGCACTGGGTATAAAGCTGCTGTTGTGGGAAACAGCCACAAGGCGGCAGCATTATTACGTTCTCAACTCTTGTTACTAGGGCAACAGAGTCTTCCTCTAGGTAGTGTTCCGAGGTTGTGAGTTAGAGTGGAATGTGCTGGGAGAAGCCCCGAGAAGTTTATGTCTCCTTACTTCTGTTTGTTTTTTAAATTTAATTTCTATTTCTTATCGGAGTAAATTTGATTAGAGTGTTTTCATTGTCTGGCTGTACAGAATCTGCTCCATGATTCATACATATGTCTGTTCATCTTCGGATCCTGTTAGCATGTATGTGATTACAGAATGTATATTTTAAAGGTATTGTGATTATATAAATTATATAGTTTATATGTTATATGTTTATATACATTTAACAAACATTACTATATGTATGTTAGCGCCATAGTCCTAATTTACCCATCCTCCCACCTTTCATTTTGGCTAACCATTAGTTTATTTGATAAGTCTGTGAGTGTCTTTTTTTGTGGAAATATGTTCATTGGTAGCAATCTTAGGATAACATGTATAAATGATATCATAGGATATTTGTCATCCCCTTTTTTTAAAATTAATAGCTACTTTATTTATTTATTTATCTATTTATTTAGCTGTGTTGGGTCTTCGTTTCGTGCGAGGGCTTTCTCTAGTTGCGGCAAGCGGGGGCCACTCTTCATTGCGGTGCGCGGGCCTCTCTGTATCGTGGCCCCTCCCGTTGCGTGGCACAGGCTCCAGATGCGCAGGCTCAGCAGTTGTGGCTCACGGTCCCAGTTGCTCCGTGGCACGTGGGATCCTCCCAGACCAGGGCTCGAACCCGCGTCCCCTGCATTAGCAGGCAGATTCTCAACCACCGCGCCACCAGGGAAGCCCCTGTCATACCCTTTTGACTTACTTAACGTTATATGATTATTCCTAGGCTCAACTGTAGTCCTGAAAATGGCATTGTTCATTTTGTTCCCGAGGCTTCTATTCCATTTGGTACGTATACCACTTCGTCTTTGTCCATTCATCTGTTTATGGACCTTTTTTTGCTTCCATGTCTTGGCTATTTCAATATTGCTGCAGTGCACATTTGCCTGCCTCTGTCTTTCCGATTCTGGTGGTCTTAGTTAATAGGCTGAAAAGGTGCCCTGTCGCATCATATGGTAGCTCAGTTTTTACGTTGTAAAGCAGCTCCATTCCGTTTTTGTTAGTGCTGTTACCACTTTAGATCCCACCAGAGCTAGGAGGTACAGAGTTCTCTAAAACCCCTTCTGCATTTATAGTTTGTGGACTTTTTGCTGATGGCCATTTGACCTGTGTGAGCTGAAACCTTTTTGGAGGTTGGATAGGCATGTGGCTAATCATTCCTTATACTGAGCTTTAGGCATCCCCTTTTTCTTCTTTTCCTTTTTTTGTGAAAGAGTGAGTACAACTTCCCTCTTCATATTGACTTCTTGAAAAATTTCTCATGTGTTGAATTTTCTTGCCTATTCCCTACCCCAGGGCCTTTTTTGAGGGCAGGTGTCATTTAGAGCACTGCAGTCCTTGTGACTCGTAATCAACCATTAGCACTGGGTTTAAAGCTGCTGTTGTGGGAAACAGCCACAAGGCGGCAGCATTATTACGTTCTCAACTCTTGCTACTAGGGCAACAGAGTCTTCCTGGAGGTAGTGTTCCGAGGTTGTAAACTAGAGTGGAATGTGCTGGGACAAGCCCCCAGAACTTTATGTCTCCTTCCTTATGTTTGTTTTTTAAATTTAATTTCTATTTCTTATCGGAGTAAATTTGATTAGAGTGTTTTGATTGTCTGGCTGTACAGAATCTGCTCAATGATTCATACATATGTCTGTGCATCTTCGGATCCTGTTGGCATGTATGTGATTACAGAATGTATATTTTAAAGGTATTGTGATTATATAATTTATATAGTTTATATGTTATATGTTTATATACATTTAACAAACATTACTATATGTATGTAAACGCCATAGTCCTAATTTACCCATCCTCCCACCTTTCATTTTGGCTAACCATTAGTTTATTTGATAAGTCTGTGAGTGTCTTTTTTTGTGGAAATATGTTCATTGGTAGCAATCTTAGGATAACATGTGTAAATGATATCATAGGATATTTGTCATACCTTTTTTTTTAAATTAATAGCTACTTTATTTATTTATTTATTTATTTATCTATTTATTTAGCTGTGTTGGGTCTTCGTTTCGTGCGAGGGCTTTCTCTAGTTGCGGCAAGCGGGAGCCACTCTTCATTGCGGTGCGCAGGCCTCTCACTATCGTGGCCCCTCCCGTTACGGGTCACAGGCTCCAGATGCGCAGGCTCAGCAGTTGTGGCTCACGGTCCCAGTTGCTCCGTGGCACGTGGGATCCTCCCAGACCAGGGCTCGAACCCGCGTCCCCTGCATTAGCAGGCAGATTCTCAACCACTGCGCCACCAGGGAAGCCCCTGTCATACCCTATTGACTTACTTAACCTTATATGGTTATTTCTAGGCTCAACTGTAGTCCTGAACACGGCATTGTTCGTTTTGTTCCCGAGGCTACTATTCCATTCTGTCGATAGACCACTTCTTCTTTGTCCATTCATCTGTTTATGGATCTTTTTTTGTTTCCATTTCTTGGCTATTTCAATATTGCTGCAGTGCACATTTGCCTGCCTCTGTCTTTCTGATTCTGGTGGTCTTAAGTTATAGGCCCAAAAGGTGCCCTGCCGCATCATATGGTAGCTCAGTTTTTACCCTGTAAAGCAGCTCGATTCAGTTTGCGTTAGAGCTGTTATCACTTTACATCCCACCAGCAGCTAGAAGGTACACAGTTCTCTAAAACCCCTTCAGCATTTATAGTTTGTAGACTTTTTGCTGATGGTCATGATTGGTGTGAGCTGAAACCTTTTTGAATTTGAATTTGCCTGTGGCTAATAATTCCTTATACTGAGCTTTAGGCATGTCCTCTTTTTTCTTTTCCTTTTTTTTAAAGAGTGAGTACAACTTCCCTCCTCTTATTGACTTCTTGAAAATTTTCTCATGTCTTGAATTTTTTTGCCTATTGCCTACCGCAGGGCATTTTTTGAGGGCAGGTGTCATTTAGAGCCCTGCAGTCCTTGTGACTATTAAGCAACAATTGGCACTGGGTATAAAGCTGCTGTTGTGGGAAACAGCCACAAGGCGGCAGCATTATTACGTTCTCAACTCTTGTTACTAGGGCAACAGAGTCTTCCTCTAGGTAGTGTTCCGAGGTTATAAATTAGAGTGGAATGTGCTGGGAGAAGCCCGGAGAAGTTTATGTCTCCTTACATATGTTTGTTTTTTAAGTTTAATTTCTATTTCTTATCGGAGTAAATTTGATTAGAGTGTTTTGATTGTCTGGCTGTACAGAATCGGCTCAATGATTCATACATATGTCTGTTCATCTTCGGATCCTGTTAGCATGTATGTGATTACACAATGTATATTTTAAAGGTATTGGTGATTATATAATTCATATAGTTTATCTGTTATATGTTTATATACATTTAACATACATTAGTATATGTATGTAAACGCCATAGTCCTAATTTACCCATCCTCCCACCTTTCATTTTGGCTAACCATTAGTTTATTTGATAAGTCTGTGAGTGTCTGTTTTTGTGGAAATATGTTCATTGGTAGCAATCTTAGGATAACATGTATAAATGATATCATAGGATATTTGTCATACCTTTTTGACTTACTTAACCTTATATGATTATTTCTAGGCTCAACTGTAGTCCTGAACACGGCATTGTTCATTTTTTTTCCGAGGCTACTATTCCATTCTGTCCACATACCACTTCTTCTTTGTCCATTCATCTGTTTATGGATCTTTTTTTGCTTCCATTTCTTGGCTATTTCAATATTGCTGCAGTGCACATTTGCCTGCCTCTGTCTTTCCGATTCTGGTGGTCTTAGGTTATAGGCCCAAAAGGTGCCCTGCCGCATCATATGGTAGCTCAGTTTTTACCTTGTAAAGCAGCTCGATTCAGTTTGCGTTAGTGCTGTTACCACTTTACATCCCACCAGCAGCTAGAAGGTACACAGTTCTCTAAAACCCCTTCAGCATTTATAGTTTGTAAACTTTTTGCTGGTGGTCATGACTGGTGTGAGCTGAAACCTTTTTGAATTTGAATTTGCCTGTGGCTTATAATTCCTTATACTGAGCTTTAGGCATGTCCTTTTTTTTCTTTTCCTTTTTTTTAAAGAGTGAGTACAACTTCCCTCCTCTTATTGACTTCTTGAAAATTTTCTCATGTCTTGAATTTTCTTGCCTATTCCCTACCCTAGGGCCTTTTTTGAAGGCAGGTGTCATTTAGTGCCCTGCAGTCCTTGTGACTATTAAGCAACAATAGGCACTGGGTATAAAGCTGCTGTTGTGGGAAACAGCCACAAGGCGGCAGCATTATTACGTTCTCAACTCTTGTTACTAGGGCAACAGAGTCTTCCTCTAGGTAGTGTTCCGAGGTTGTGAGTTAGAGTGGAATGTGCTGGGAGAAGCCCCGAGAAGTTTATGTCTCCTTACTTCTGTTTGTTTTTTAAATTTAATTTCTATTTCTTATCGGAGTAAATTTGATTAGAGTGTTTTCATTGTCTGGCTGTACAGAATCTGCTCAATGATTCATACATATGTCTGTTCATCTTCGAATCCTGTTAGCATGTATGTGATTACAGAATGTATATTTTAAAGGTATTGGTGATTATATAATTCATATAGTTTATCTGTTATATGTTTATATACATTTAACATACATTAGTATATGTATGTAAACGCCATAGTCCTAATTTACCCATCCTCCCACCTTTCATTTTGGCTAACCATTAGTTTATTTGATAAGTCTGTGAGTGTCTTTTTTTGTGGAAATATGTTCATTGGTAGCAATCTTAGGATAACATGTATAAATGATATCATAGGATATTTGTCATACCCTTGTGACTTACTTAACCCTATATGATTATTTCTAGGCTCAACTGTAGTCCTGAAAACGGCATTGTTCATTTTGTTCGCGAGGCCACTATTCCATTTGGTAGGTATACCATTTGGTCTTTGTCCATTCATCTGTTTATGGACCTTTTTATTGCTTGTATGTCTTGGCTATTTCAATATTGCTGCAGTGCACATTTGCCTGCCTCTGTCTTTCCGATTCTGGTGGTCTTAGTTAATAGGCTCAAAAGGTGCCCTGTCGCATCATATGGTAGCTCAGTTTTTACCTTGTAAAGCAGCTCCATTCCGTTTTTGTTAGTGCTGTTACCACTTTAGATCCCACCAGAGCTAGGAGGTACAGAGTTCTCTAAAACCCCTTCTGCATTTATAGTTTGTGGACTTTTTGCTGATGGCCATTTGACCTGTGTGAGCTGAAACCTTTTTGGAGGTTGGATAGGCATGTGGCTAATCATTCCTTATACTGAGCTTTAGGCATCCCCTTTTTCTTCTTTTCCTTTTTTTGTGAAAGAGTGAGTACAACTTCCCTCTTCATATTGACTTCTTGAAAAATTTCTCATGTGTTGAATTTTCTTTCCTATTCCCTACCCCAGGGCCTTTTTTGAGGGCAGGTGTCATTTAGAGCACTGCAGTCCTTGTGACTCGTAATCAACCATTAGCACTGGGTTTAAAGCTGCTGTTGTGGGAAACAGCCACAAGGCGGCAGCATTATTACGTTCTCAACTCTTGCTACTAGGGCAACAGAGTCTTCCTGGAGGTAGTGTTCCGAGGTTGTAAACTAGAGTGGAATGTGCTGGGACAAGCCCCCAGAACTTTATGTCTCCTTCCTTATGTTTGTTTTTTAAATTTAATTTCTATTTCTTATCGGAGTAAATTTGATTAGAGTGTTTTGATTGTCTGGCTGTACAGAATCTGCTCAATGATTCATACATATGTCTGTGCATCTTCGGATCCTGTTGGCATGTATGTGATTACAGAATGTATATTTTAAAGGTATTGTGATTATATAATTTATATAGTTTATATGTTATATGTTTATATACATTTAACAAACATTACTATATGTATGTAAACGCCATAGTCCTAATTTACCCATCCTCCCACCTTTCATTTTGGCTAACCATTAGTTTATTTGATAAGTCTGTGAGTGTCTTTTTTTGTGGAAATATGTTCATTGGTAGCAATCTTAGGATAACATGTGTAAATGATATCATAGGATATTTGTCATACCTTTTTTTTTTTAATTAATAGCTACTTTATTTATTTATTTATTTATTTATTTATCTATTTATTTAGCTGTGTTGGGTCTTCGTTTCGTGCGAGGGCTTTCTCTAGTTGCGGCAAGCGGGAGCCACTCTTCATTGCGGTGCGCAGGCCTCTCACTATCGTGGCCCCTCCCGTTACGGGTCACAGGCTCCAGATGCGCAGGCTCAGCAGTTGTGGCTCACGGTCCCAGTTGCTCCGTGGCACGTGGGATCCTCCCAGACCAGGGCTCGAACCCGCGTCCCCTGCATTAGCAGGCAGATTCTCAACCACTGCGCCACCAGGGAAGCCCCTGTCATACCCTATTGACTTACTTAACCTTATATGGTTATTTCTAGGCTCAACTGTAGTCCTGAACACGGCATTGTTCGTTTTGTTCCCGAGGCTACTATTCCATTCTGTCGATAGACCACTTCTTCTTTGTCCATTCATCTGTTTATGGATCTTTTTTTGTTTCCATTTCTTGGCTTTTTCAATATTGCTGCAGTGCACATTTGCCTGCCTCTGTCTTTCCGATTCTGGTGGTCTTAAGTTATAGGCCCAAAAGGTGCCCTGCCGCATCATATGGTAGCTCAGTTTTTACCCTGTAAAGCAGCTCGATTCAGTTTGCGTTAGAGCTGTTATCACTTTACATCCCACCAGCAGCTAGAAGGTACACAGTTCTCTAAAACCCCTTCAGCATTTATAGTTTGTAGACTTTTTGTTGATGGTCATGATTGGTGTGAGCTGAAACCTTTTTGAATTCGAATTTGCCTGTGGCTAATAATTCCTTATACTGAGCTTTAGGCATGTCCTCTTTTTTCTTTTCCTTTTTTTTAAAGAGTGAGTACAACTTCCCTCCTCTTATTGACTTCTTGAAAATTTTCTCATGTCTTGAATTTTTTTGCCTATTCCCTACCGCAGGGCATTTTTTGAGGGCAGGTGTCATTTAGAGCCCTGCAGTCCTTGTGACTATTAAGCAACAATTGGCACTGGGTATAAAGCTGCTGTTGTGGGAAACAGCCACAAGGCGGCAGCATTATTACGTTCTCAACTCTTGTTACTAGGGCAACAGAGTCTTCCTCTAGGTAGTGTTCCGAGGTTATAAATTAGAGTGGAATGTGCTGGGAGAAGCCCGGAGAAGTTTATGTCTCCTTACATATGTTTGTTTTTTAAATTTAATTTCTATTTCTTATCGGAGTAAATTTGATTAGAGTGTTTTGATTGTCTGGCTGTACAGAATCGGCTCAATGATTCATACATATGTCTGTTCATCTTCGGATCCTGTTAGCATGTATGTGATTACACAATGTATATTTTAAAGGTATTGGTGATTATATAATTCATATAGTTTATCTGTTATATGTTTATATACATTTAACATACATTAGTATATGTATGTAAACGCCATAGTCCTAATTTACCCATCCTCCCACCTTTCATTTTGGCTAACCATTAGTTTATTTGATAAGTCTGTGAGTGTCTGTTTTTGTGGAAATATGTTCATTGGTAGCAATCTTAGGATAACATGTATAAATGATATCATAGGATATTTGTCATACCTTTTTGACTTACTTAACCTTATATGATTATTTCTAGGCTCAACTGTAGTCCTGAACACGGCATTGTTTCTTTTTTTTCCGAGGCTACTATTCCATGCTGTCCATATACCTCTTCTTTTTGTCCATTCATCTGTTTATGGATCTTTTTTTGCTTCCATTTCTTGGCTATTTCAATATTGCTGCAGTGCACATTTGCCTGCCTCTGTCTTTCCGATTCTGGTGGTCTTAGGTTATAGGCCCAAAAGGTGCCCTGCCGCATCATATGGTAGCTCAGTTTTTACCTTGTAAAGCAGCTCGATTCAGTTTGCGTTAGTGCTGTTACCACTTTACATCCCACCAGCAGCTAGAAGGTACACAGTTCTCTAAAACCCCTTCAGCATTTATAGTTTGTAAACTTTTTGCTAGTGGTCATGACTGGTGTGAGCTGAAACCTTTTTGAATTTGAATTTGCCTGTGGCTTATAATTCCTTATACTGAGCTTTAGGCATGTCCTTTTTTTTCTTTTCCTTTTTTTTAAAGAGTGAGTACAACTTCCCTCCTCTTATTGACTTCTTGAAAATTTTCTCATGTCTTGAATTTTCTTGCCTATTCCCTACCCCAGGGCCTTTTTTGAAGGCAGGTGTCATTTAGTGCCCTGCAGTCCTTGTGACTATTAAGCAACAATAGGCACTGGGTATAAAGCTGCTGTTGTGGGAAACAGCCACAAGGCGGCAGCATTATTACGTTCTCAACTCTTGTTACTAGGGCAACAGAGTCTTCCTCTAGGTAGTGTTCCGAGGTTGTGAGTTAGAGTGGAATGTGCTGGGAGAAGCCCCGAGAAGTTTATGTCTCCTTACTTCTGTTTGTTTTTTAAATTTAATTTCTATTTCTTATCGGAGTAAATTTGATTAGAGTGTTTTCATTGTCTGGCTGTACAGAATCTGCTCCATGATTCATACATATGTCTGTTCATCTTCGGATCCTGTTAGCATGTATGTGATTACAGAATGTATATTTTAAAGGTATTGTGATTATATAAATTATATAGTTTATATGTTATATGTTTATATACATTTAACAAACATTACTATATGTATGTTAGCGCCATAGTCCTAATTTACCCATCCTCCCACCTTTCATTTTGGCTAACCATTAGTTTATTTGATAAGTCTGTGAGTGTCTTTTTTTGTGGAAATATGTTCATTGGTAGCAATCTTAGGATAACATGTATAAATGATATCATAGGATATTTGTCATCCCCTTTTTTTAAAATTAATAGCTACTTTATTTATTTATTTATCTATTTATTTAGCTGTGTTGGGTCTTCGTTTCGTGCGAGGGCTTTCTCTAGTTGCGGCAAGCGGGGGCCACTCTTCATTGCGGTGCGCGGGCCTCTCTGTATCGTGGCCCCTCCCGTTGCGTGGCACAGGCTCCAGATGCGCAGGCTCAGCAGTTGTGGCTCACGGTCCCAGTTGCTCCGTGGCACGTGGGATCCTCCCAGACCAGGGCTCGAACCCGCGTCCCCTGCATTAGCAGGCAGATTCTCAACCACCGCGCCACCAGGGAAGCCCCTGTCATACCCTTTTGACTTACTTAACGTTATATGATTATTCCTAGGCTCAACTGTAGTCCTGAAAATGGCATTGTTCATTTTGTTCCCGAGGCTTCTATTCCATTTGGTACGTATACCACTTCGTCTTTGTCCATTCATCTGTTTATGGACCTTTTTTTGCTTCCATGTCTTGGCTATTTCAATATTGCTGCAGTGCACATTTGCCTGCCTCTGTCTTTCCGATTCTGGTGGTCTTAGTTAATAGGCTGAAAAGGTGCCCTGTCGCATCATATGGTAGCTCAGTTTTTACGTTGTAAAGCAGCTCCATTACGTTTTTGTTAGTGCTGTTACCACTTTAGATCCCACCAGAGCTAGGAGGTACAGAGTTCTCTAAAACCCCTTCTGCATTTATAGTTTGTGGACTTTTTGCTGATGGCCATTTGACCTGTGTGAGCTGAAACCTTTTTGGAGGTTGGATAGGCATGTGGCTAATCATTCCTTATACTGAGCTTTAGGCATCCCCTTTTTCTTCTTTTCCTTTTTTTGTGAAAGAGTGAGTACAACTTCCCTCTTCATATTGACTTCTTGAAAAATTTCTCATGTGTTGAATTTTCTTGCCTATTCCCTACCCCAGGGCCTTTTTTGAGGGCAGGTGTCATTTAGAGCACTGCAGTCCTTGTGACTCGTAATCAACCATTAGCACTGGGTTTAAAGCTGCTGTTGTGGGAAACAGCCACAAGGCGGCAGCATTATTACGTTCTCAACTCTTGCTACTAGGGCAACAGAGTCTTCCTGGAGGTAGTGTTCCGAGGTTGTAAACTAGAGTGGAATGTGCTGGGACAAGCCCCCAGAACTTTATGTCTCCTTCCTTATGTTTGTTTTTTAAATTTAATTTCTATTTCTTATCGGAGTAAATTTGATTAGAGTGTTTTGATTGTCTGGCTGTACAGAATCTGCTCAATGATTCATACATATGTCTGTGCATCTTCGGATCCTGTTGGCATGTATGTGATTACAGAATGTATATTTTAAAGGTATTGTGATTATATAATTTATATAGTTTATATGTTATATGTTTATATACATTTAACAAACATTACTATATGTATGTAAACGCCATAGTCCTAATTTACCCATCCTCCCACCTTTCATTTTGGCTAACCATTAGTTTATTTGATAAGTCTGTGAGTGTCTTTTTTTGTGGAAATATGTTCATTGGTAGCAATCTTAGGATAACATGTGTAAATGATATCATAGGATATTTGTCATACCTTTTTTTTTAAATTAATAGCTACTTTATTTATTTATTTATTTATTTATCTATTTATTTAGCTGTGTTGGGTCTTCGTTTCGTGCGAGGGCTTTCTCTAGTTGCGGCAAGCGGGAGCCACTCTTCATTGCGGTGCGCAGGCCTCTCACTATCGTGGCCCCTCCCGTTACGGGTCACAGGCTCCAGATGCGCAGGCTCAGCAGTTGTGGCTCACGGTCCCAGTTGCTCCGTGGCACGTGGGATCCTCCCAGACCAGGGCTCGAACCCGCGTCCCCTGCATTAGCAGGCAGATTCTCAACCACTGCGCCACCAGGGAAGCCCCTGTCATACCCTATTGACTTACTTAACCTTATATGGTTATTTCTAGGCTCAACTGTAGTCCTGAACACGGCATTGTTCGTTTTGTTCCCGAGGCTACTATTCCATTCTGTCGATAGACCACTTCTTCTTTGTCCATTCATCTGTTTATGGATCTTTTTTTGTTTCCATTTCTTGGCTATTTCAATATTGCTGCAGTGCACATTTGCCTGCCTCTGTCTTTCTGATTCTGGTGGTCTTAAGTTATAGGCCCAAAAGGTGCCCTGCCGCATCATATGGTAGCTCAGTTTTTACCCTGTAAAGCAGCTCGATTCAGTTTGCGTTAGAGCTGTTATCACTTTACATCCCACCAGCAGCTAGAAGGTACACAGTTCTCTAAAACCCCTTCAGCATTTATAGTTTGTAGACTTTTTGCTGATGGTCATGATTGGTGTGAGCTGAAACCTTTTTGAATTTGAATTTGCCTGTGGCTAATAATTCCTTATACTGAGCTTTAGGCATGTCCTCTTTTTTCTTTTCCTTTTTTTTAAAGAGTGAGTACAACTTCCCTCCTCTTATTGACTTCTTGAAAATTTTCTCATGTCTTGAATTTTTTTGCCTATTGCCTACCGCAGGGCATTTTTTGAGGGCAGGTGTCATTTAGAGCCCTGCAGTCCTTGTGACTATTAAGCAACAATTGGCACTGGGTATAAAGCTGCTGTTGTGGGAAACAGCCACAAGGCGGCAGCATTATTACGTTCTCAACTCTTGTTACTAGGGCAACAGAGTCTTCCTCTAGGTAGTGTTCCGAGGTTATAAATTAGAGTGGAATGTGCTGGGAGAAGCCCGGAGAAGTTTATGTCTCCTTACATATGTTTGTTTTTTAAGTTTAATTTCTATTTCTTATCGGAGTAAATTTGATTAGAGTGTTTTGATTGTCTGGCTGTACAGAATCGGCTCAATGATTCATACATATGTCTGTTCATCTTCGGATCCTGTTAGCATGTATGTGATTACACAATGTATATTTTAAAGGTATTGGTGATTATATAATTCATATAGTTTATCTGTTATATGTTTATATACATTTAACATACATTAGTATATGTATGTAAACGCCATAGTCCTAATTTACCCATCCTCCCACCTTTCATTTTGGCTAACCATTAGTTTATTTGATAAGTCTGTGAGTGTCTGTTTTTGTGGAAATATGTTCATTGGTAGCAATCTTAGGATAACATGTATAAATGATATCATAGGATATTTGTCATACCTTTTTGACTTACTTAACCTTATATGATTATTTCTAGGCTCAACTGTAGTCCTGAACACGGCATTGTTCATTTTTTTTCCGAGGCTACTATTCCATTCTGTCCACATACCACTTCTTCTTTGTCCATTCATCTGTTTATGGATCTTTTTTTGCTTCCATTTCTTGGCTATTTCAATATTGCTGCAGTGCACATTTGCCTGCCTCTGTCTTTCCGATTCTGGTGGTCTTAGGTTATAGGCCCAAAAGGTGCCCTGCCGCATCATATGGTAGCTCAGTTTTTACCTTGTAAAGCAGCTCGATTCAGTTTGCGTTAGTGCTGTTACCACTTTACATCCCACCAGCAGCTAGAAGGTACACAGTTCTCTAAAACCCCTTCAGCATTTATAGTTTGTAAACTTTTTGCTGGTGGTCATGACTGGTGTGAGCTGAAACCTTTTTGAATTTGAATTTGCCTGTGGCTTATAATTCCTTATACTGAGCTTTAGGCATGTCCTTTTTTTTCTTTTCCTTTTTTTTAAAGAGTGAGTACAACTTCCCTCCTCTTATTGACTTCTTGAAAATTTTCTCATGTCTTGAATTTTCTTGCCTATTCCCTACCCTAGGGCCTTTTTTGAAGGCAGGTGTCATTTAGTGCCCTGCAGTCCTTGTGACTATTAAGCAACAATAGGCACTGGGTATAAAGCTGCTGTTGTGGGAAACAGCCACAAGGCGGCAGCATTATTACGTTCTCAACTCTTGTTACTAGGGCAACAGAGTCTTCCTCTAGGTAGTGTTCCGAGGTTGTGAGTTAGAGTGGAATGTGCTGGGAGAAGCCCCGAGAAGTTTATGTCTCCTTACTTCTGTTTGTTTTTTAAATTTAATTTCTATTTCTTATCGGAGTAAATTTGATTAGAGTGTTTTCATTGTCTGGCTGTACAGAATCTGCTCAATGATTCATACATATGTCTGTTCATCTTCGAATCCTGTTAGCATGTATGTGATTACAGAATGTATATTTTAAAGGTATTGGTGATTATATAATTCATATAGTTTATCTGTTATATGTTTATATACATTTAACATACATTAGTATATGTATGTAAACGCCATAGTCCTAATTTACCCATCCTCCCACCTTTCATTTTGGCTAACCATTAGTTTATTTGATAAGTCTGTGAGTGTCTTTTTTTGTGGAAATATGTTCATTGGTAGCAATCTTAGGATAACATGTATAAATGATATCATAGGATATTTGTCATACCCTTGTGACTTACTTAACCCTATATGATTATTTCTAGGCTCAACTGTAGTCCTGAAAACGGCATTGTTCATTTTGTTCGCGAGGCCACTATTCCATTTGGTAGGTATACCATTTGGTCTTTGTCCATTCATCTGTTTATGGACCTTTTTATTGCTTGTATGTCTTGGCTATTTCAATATTGCTGCAGTGCACATTTGCCTGCCTCTGTCTTTCCGATTCTGGTGGTCTTAGTTAATAGGCTCAAAAGGTGCCCTGTCGCATCATATGGTAGCTCAGTTTTTACCTTGTAAAGCAGCTCCATTCCGTTTTTGTTAGTGCTGTTACCACTTTAGATCCCACCAGAGCTAGGAGGTACAGAGTTCTCTAAAACCCCTTCTGCATTTATAGTTTGTGGACTTTTTGCTGATGGCCATTTGACCTGTGTGAGCTGAAACCTTTTTGGAGGTTGGATAGGCATGTGGCTAATCATTCCTTATACTGAGCTTTAGGCATCCCCTTTTTCTTCTTTTCCTTTTTTTGTGAAAGAGTGAGTACAACTTCCCTCTTCATATTGACTTCTTGAAAAATTTCTCATGTGTTGAATTTTCTTGCCTATTCCCTACCCCAGGGCCTTTTTTGAGGGCAGGTGTCATTTAGAGCACTGCAGTCCTTGTGACTCGTAATCAACCATTAGCACTGGGTTTAAAGCTGCTGTTGTGGGAAACAGCCACAAGGCGGCAGCATTATTACGTTCTCAACTCTTGCTACTAGGGCAACAGAGTCTTCCTGGAGGTAGTGTTCCGAGGTTGTAAACTAGAGTGGAATGTGCTGGGACAAGCCCCCAGAACTTTATGTCTCCTTCCTTATGTTTGTTTTTTAAATTTAATTTCTATTTCTTATCGGAGTAAATTTGATTAGAGTGTTTTGATTGTCTGGCTGTACAGAATCTGCTCAATGATTCATACATATGTCTGTGCATCTTCGGATCCTGTTGGCATGTATGTGATTACAGAATGTATATTTTAAAGGTATTGTGATTATATAATTTATATAGTTTATATGTTATATGTTTATATACATTTAACAAACATTACTATATGTATGTAAACGCCATAGTCCTAATTTACCCATCCTCCCACCTTTCATTTTGGCTAACCATTAGTTTATTTGATAAGTCTGTGAGTGTCTTTTTTTGTGGAAATATGTTCATTGGTAGCAATCTTAGGATAACATGTGTAAATGATATCATAGGATATTTGTCATACCTTTTTTTTTTTTAATTAATAGCTACTTTATTTATTTATTTATTTATTTATTTATCTATTTATTTAGCTGTGTTGGGTCTTCGTTTCGTGCGAGGGCTTTCTCTAGTTGCGGCAAGCGGGAGCCACTCTTCATTGCGGTGCGCAGGCCTCTCACTATCGTGGCCCCTCCCGTTACGGGTCACAGGCTCCAGATGCGCAGGCTCAGCAGTTGTGGCTCACGGTCCCAGTTGCTCCGTGGCACGTGGGATCCTCCCAGACCAGGGCTCGAACCCGCGTCCCCTGCATTAGCAGGCAGATTCTCAACCACTGCGCCACCAGGGAAGCCCCTGTCATACCCTATTGACTTACTTAACCTTATATGGTTATTTCTAGGCTCAACTGTAGTCCTGAACACGGCATTGTTCGTTTTGTTCCCGAGGCTACTATTCCATTCTGTCGATAGACCACTTCTTCTTTGTCCATTCATCTGTTTATGGATCTTTTTTTGTTTCCATTTCTTGGCTATTTCAATATTGCTGCAGTGCACATTTGCCTGCCTCTGTCTTTCCGATTCTGGTGGTCTTAAGTTATAGGCCCAAAAGGTGCCCTGCCGCATCATATGGTAGCTCAGTTTTTACCCTGTAAAGCAGCTCGATTCAGTTTGCGTTAGAGCTGTTATCACTTTACATCCCACCAGCAGCTAGAAGGTACACAGTTCTCTAAAACCCCTTCAGCATTTATAGTTTGTAGACTTTTTGCTGATGGTCATGATTGGTGTGAGCTGAAACCTTTTTGAATTTGAATTTGCCTGTGGCTAATAATTCCTTATACTGAGCTTTAGGCATGTCCTCTTTTTTCTTTTCCTTTTTTTTAAAGAGTGAGTACAACTTCCCTCCTCTTATTGACTTCTTGAAAATTTTCTCATGTCTTGAATTTTTTTGCCTATTGCCTACCGCAGGGCATTTTTTGAGGGCAGGTGTCATTTAGAGCCCTGCAGTCCTTGTGACTATTAAGCAACAATTGGCACTGGGTATAAAGCTGCTGTTGTGGGAAACAGCCACAAGGCGGCAGCATTATTACGTTCTCAACTCTTGTTACTAGGGCAACAGAGTCTTCCTCTAGGTAGTGTTCCGAGGTTATAAATTAGAGTGGAATGTGCTGGGAGAAGCCCGGAGAAGTTTATGTCTCCTTACATATGTTTGTTTTTTAAATTTAATTTCTATTTCTTATCGGAGTAAATTTGATTAGAGTGTTTTGATTGTCTGGCTGTACAGAATCGGCTCAATGATTCATACATATGTCTGTTCATCTTCGGATCCTGTTAGCATGTATGTGATTACACAATGTATATTTTAAAGGTATTGGTGATTATATAATTCATATAGTTTATCTGTTATATGTTTATATACATTTAACATACATTAGTATATGTATGTAAACGCCATAGTCCTAATTTACCCATCCTCCCACCTTTCATTTTGGCTAACCATTAGTTTATTTGATAAGTCTGTGAGTGTCTGTTTTTGTGGAAATATGTTCATTGGTAGCAATCTTAGGATAACATGTATAAATGATATCATAGGATATTTGTCATACCTTTTTGACTTACTTAACCTTATATGATTATTTCTAGGCTCAACTGTAGTCCTGAACACGGCATTGTTCATTTTTTTTCCGAGGCTACTATTCCATTCTGTCCATATACCACTTCTTCTTTGTCCATTCATCTGTTTATGGATCTTTTTTTGCTTCCATTTCTTGGCTATTTCAATATTGCTGCAGTGCACATTTGCCTGCCTCTGTCTTTCCGATTCTGGTGGTCTTAGGTTATAGGCCCAAAAGGTGCCCTGCCGCATCATATGGTAGCTCAGTTTTTACCTTGTAAAGCAGCTCGATTCAGTTTGCGTTAGTGCTGTTACCACTTTACATCCCACCAGCAGCTAGAAGGTACACAGTTCTCTAAAACCCCTTCAGCATTTATAGTTTGTAAACTTTTTGCTGGTGGTCATGACTGGTGTGAGCTGAAACCTTTTTGAATTTGAATTTGCCTGTGGCTTATAATTCCTTATACTGAGCTTTAGGCATGTCCTTTTTTTTCTTTTCCTTTTTTTTAAAGAGTGAGTACAACTTCCCTCCTCTTATTGACTTCTTGAAAATTTTCTCATGTCTTGAATTTTCTTGCCTATTCCCTACCCCAGGGCCTTTTTTGAAGGCAGGTGTCATTTAGTGCCCTGCAGTCCTTGTGACTATTAAGCAACAATAGGCACTGGGTATAAAGCTGCTGTTGTGGGAAACAGCCACAAGGCGGCAGCATTATTACGTTCTCAACTCTTGTTACTAGGGCAACAGAGTCTTCCTCTAGGTAGTGTTCCGAGGTTGTGAGTTAGAGTGGAATGTGCTGGGAGAAGCCCCGAGAAGTTTATGTCTCCTTACTTCTGTTTGTTTTTTAAATTTAATTTCTATTTCTTATCGGAGTAAATTTGATTAGAGTGTTTTGATTGTCTGGCTGTACAGAATCTGCTCCATGATTCATACATATGTCTGTTCATCTTCGGATCCTGTTAGCATGTATGTGATTACAGAATGTATATTTTAAAGGTATTGTGATTATATAAATTATATAGTTTATATGTTATATGTTTATATACATTTAACAAACATTACTATATGTATGTTAGCGCCATAGTCCTAATTTACCCATACTCCCACCTTTCATTTTGGCTAACCATTAGTTTATTTGATAAGTCTGTGAGTGTCTTTTTTTGTGGAAATATGTTCATTGGTAGCAATCTTAGGATAACATGTATAAATGATATCATAGGATATTTGTCATCCCCTTTTTTAAAAATTAATAGCTACTTTATTTAGTTATTTATCTATTTATTTAGCTGTGTTGGGTCTTCGTTTCGTGCGAGGGCTTTCTCTAGTTGCGGCAAGCGGGGGCCACTCTTCATTGCGGTGCGCGGGCCTCTCTGTATCGTGGCCCCTCCCGTTGCGTGGCACAGGCCCCAGATGCGCAGGCTCAGCAGTTGTGGCTCACGGTCCCAGTTGCTCCGTGGCACGTGGGATCCTCCCAGACCAGGGCTCGAACCCGCGTCCCCTGCATTAGCAGGCAGATTCTCAACCACTGCGCCACCAGGGAAGCCCCTGTCATACCCTTTTGACTTACTTAACGTTATATGATTATTCCTAGGCTCAACTGTAGTCCTGAAAATGGCATTGTTCATTTTGTTCCCGAGGCTTCTATTCCATTTGGTACGTATACCACTTCGTCTTTGTCCATTCATCTGTTTATGGACCTTTTTTTGCTTCCATGTCTTGGCTATTTCAATATTGCTGCAGTGCACATTTGCCTGCCTCTGTCTTTCCGATTCTGGTGGTCTTAGTTAATAGGCTGAAAAGGTGCCCTGTCGCATCATATGGTAGCTCAGTTTTTACGTTGTAAAGCAGCTCCATTCCGTTTTTGTTAGTGCTGTTACCACTTTAGATCCCACCAGAGCTAGGAGGTACAGAGTTCTCTAAAACCCCTTCTGCATTTATAGTTTGTGGACTTTTTGCTGATGGCCATTTGACCTGTGTGAGCTGAAACCTTTTTGGAGGTTGGATAGGCATGTGGCTAATCATTCCTTATACTGAGCTTTAGGCATCCCCTTTTTCTTCTTTTCCTTTTTTTGTGAAAGAGTGAGTACAACTTCCCTCTTCATATTGACTTCTTGAAAAATTTCTCATGTGTTGAATTTTCTTGCCTATTCCCTACCCCAGGGCCTTTTTTGAGGGCAGGTGTCATTTAGAGCACTGCAGTCCTTGTGACTCGTAATCAACCATTAGCACTGGGTTTAAAGCTGCTGTTGTGGGAAACAGCCACAAGGCGGCAGCATTATTACGTTCTCAACTCTTGCTACTAGGGCAACAGAGTCTTCCTGGAGGTAGTGTTCCGAGGTTGTAAACTAGAGTGGAATGTGCTGGGACAAGCCCCCAGAACTTTATGTCTCCTTCCTTATGTTTGTTTTTTAAATTTAATTTCTATTTCTTATCGGAGTAAATTTGATTAGAGTGTTTTGATTGTCTGGCTGTACAGAATCTGCTCAATGATTCATACATATGTCTGTGCATCTTCGGATCCTGTTGGCATGTATGTGATTACAGAATGTATATTTTAAAGGTATTGTGATTATATAATTTATATAGTTTATATGTTATATGTTTATATACATTTAACAAACATTACTATATGTATGTAAACGCCATAGTCCTAATTTACCCATCCTCCCACCTTTCATTTTGGCTAACCATTAGTTTATTTGATAAGTCTGTGAGTGTCTTTTTTGTGGAAATATGTTCATTGGTAGCAATCTTAGGATAACATGTGTAAATGATATCATAGGATATTTGTCATACCTTTTTTTTTTAAATTAATAGCTACTTTATTTATTTATTTATTTATTTATTTATCTATTTATTTAGCTGTGTTGGGTCTTCGTTTCGTGCGAGGGCTTTCTCTAGTTGCGGCAAGCGGGAGCCACTCTTCATTGCGGTGCGCAGGCCTCTCACTATCGTGGCCCCTCCCGTTACGGGTCACAGGCTCCAGATGCGCAGGCTCAGCAGTTGTGGCTCACGGTCCCAGTTGCTCCGTGGCACGTGGGATCCTCCCAGACCAGGGCTCGAACCCGCGTCCCCTGCATTAGCAGGCAGATTCTCAACCACTGCGCCACCAGGGAAGCCCCTGTCATACCCTATTGACTTACTTAACCTTATATGGTTATTTCTAGGCTCAACTGTAGTCCTGAACACGGCATTGTTCATTTTGTTCCCGAGGCTACCATTCCATTCTGTCGATATACCACTTCTTCTTTGTCCATTCATCTGTTTATGGATCTTTTTTTGTTTCCATTTCTTGGCTATTTCAATATTGCTGCAGTGCACATTTGCCTGCCTCTGTCTTTCCGATTCTGGTGGTCTTAAGTTATAGGCCCAAAAGGTGCCCTGCCGCATCATATGGTAGCTCAGTTTTTACCCTGTAAAGCAGCTCGATTCAGTTTGCGTTACAGCTGTTATCACTTTACATCCCACCAGCAGCTAGAAGGTACACAGTTCTCTAAAACCCCTTCAGCATTTATAGTTTGTAGACTTTTTGCTGAAGGTCATGATTGGTGTGAGCTGAAACCTTTTTGAATTTGAATTTGCCTGTTGCTAATAATTCCTTATACTGAGCTTTAGGCATGTCCTCTTTTTTCTTTTCCTTTTTTTTAAAGAGTGAGTACAACTTCCCTCCTCTTATTGACTTCTTGAAAATTTTCTCATGTCTTGAATTTTTTTGCCTATTCCCTACCGCAGGGCATTTTTTGAGGGCAGGTGTCATTTAGAGCCCTGCAGTCCTTGTGACTATTAAGCAACAATTGGCACTGGGTATAAAGCTGCTGTTGTGGGAAACAGCCACAAGGCGGCAGCATTATTACGTTCTCAACTCTTGTTACTAGGGCAACAGAGTCTTTCTCTAGGTAGTGTTCCGAGGTTATAAATTAGAGTGGAATGTGCTGGGAGAAGCCCAGAGAAGTTTATGTCTCCTTACATATGTTTGTTTTTTAAATTTAATTTCTATTTCTTATCGGAGTAAATTTGATTAGAGTGTTTTGATTGTCTGGCTGTACAGAATCGGCTCAATGATTCATACATATGTCTGTTCATCTTCGGATCCTGTTAGCATGTATGTGATTACACAATGTATATTTTAAAGGTATTGGTGATTATATAATTCATATAGTTTATCTGTTATATGTTTATATACATTTAACATACATTAGTATATGTATGTAAACGCCATAGTCCTAATTTACCCATCCTCCTACCTTTCATTTTGGCTAACCATTAGTTTATTTGATAAGTCTGTGAGTGTCTGTTTTTGTGGAAATATGTTCATTGGTAGCAATCTTAGGATAACATGTATAAATGATATCATAGGATATTTGTCATACCTTTTTGACTTACTTAACCTTATATGATTATTTCTAGGCTCAACTGTAGTCCTGAACAAGGCATTGTTCATTTTTTTTCTGAGGCTACTATTCCATTCTGTCCATATACCACTTCTTCTTTGTCCATTCATCTGTTTATGGATCTTTTTTTCCTTCCATTTCTTGGCTATTTCAATATTGCTGCAGTGCACATTTGCCTGCCTCTGTCTTTCCGATTCTGGTGGTCTTAGGTTATAGGCCCAAAAGGTGCCCTGCCGCATCATATGGTAGCTCAGTTTTTACCTTGTAAAGCAGCTCGATTCAGTTTGCGTTAGTGCTGTTACCACTTTACATCCCACCAGCAGCTAGAAGGTACACAGTTCTCTAAAACCCCTTCAGCATTTATAGTTTGTAAACTTTTTGCTAGTGGTCATGACTGGTGTGAGCTGAAACCTTTTTGAATTTGAATTTGCCTGTGGCTTATAATTCCTTATACTGAGCTTTAGGCATGTCCTTTTTTTTCTTTTCCTTTTTTTTAAAGAGTGAGTACAACTTCCCTCCTCTTATTGACTTCTTGAAAATTTTCTCATGTCTTGAATTTTCTTGCCTATTCCCTACCCCAGGGCCTTTTTTGAAGGCAGGTGTCATTTAGTGCCCTGCAGTCCTTGTGACTATTAAGCAACAATAGGCACTGGGTATAAAGCTGCTGTTGTGGGAAACAGCCACAAGGCGGCAGCATTATTACGTTCTCAACTCTTGTTACTAGGGCAACAGAGTCTTCCTCTAGGTAGTGTTCCGAGGTTGTGAGTTAGAGTGGAATGTGCTGGGAGAAGCCCCGAGAAGTTTATGTCTCCTTACTTCTGTTTGTTTTTTAAATTTAATTTCTATTTCTTATCGGAGTAAATTTGATTAGAGTGTTGTCATTGTCTGGCTGTACAGAATCTGCTCCATGATTCATACATATGTCTGTTCATCTTCGGATCCTGTTAGCATGTATGTGATTACAGAATGTATATTTTAAAGGTATTGTGATTATATAAATTATATAGTTTATATGTTATATGTTTATATACATTTAACAAACATTACTATATGTATGTTAGCGCCATAGTCCTAATTTACCCATCCTCCCACCTTTCATTTTGGCTAACCATTAGTTTATTTGATAAGTCTGTGAGTGTCTTTTTTTGTGGAAATATGTTCATTGGTAGCAATCTTAGGATAACATGTATAAATGATATCATAGGATATTTGTCATCCCCTTTTTTTAAAATTAATAGCTACTTTATTTATTTATTTATCTATTTATTTAGCTGTGTTGGGTCTTCGTTTCGTGCGAGGGCTTTCTCTAGTTGCGGCAAGCGGGGGCCACTCTTCATTGCGGTGCGCGGGCCTCTCTGTATCGTGGCCCCTCCCGTTGCGTGGCACAGGCTCCAGATGCGCAGGCTCAGCAGTTGTGGCTCACGGTCCCAGTTGCTCCGTGGCACGTGGGATCCTCCCAGACCAGGGCTCGAACCCGCGTCCCCTGCATTAGCAGGCAGATTCTCAACCACCGCGCCACCAGGGAAGCCCCTGTCATACCCTTTTGACTTACTTAACGTTATATGATTATTCCTAGGCTCAACTGTAGTCCTGAAAATGGCATTGTTCATTTTGTTCCCGAGGCTTCTATTCCATTTGGTACGTATACCACTTCGTCTTTGTCCATTCATCTGTTTATGGACCTTTTTTTGCTTCCATGTCTTGGCTATTTCAATATTGCTGCAGTGCACATTTGCCTGCCTCTGTCTTTCCGATTCTGGTGGTCTTAGTTAATAGGCTGAAAAGGTGCCCTGTCGCATCATATGGTAGCTCAGTTTTTACGTTGTAAAGCAGCTCCATTCCGTTTTTGTTAGTGCTGTTACCACTTTAGATCCCACCAGAGCTAGGAGGTACAGAGTTCTCTAAAACCCCTTCTGCATTTATAGTTTGTGGACTTTTTGCTGATGGCCATTTGACCTGTGTGAGCTGAAACCTTTTTGGAGGTTGGATAGGCATGTGGCTAATCATTCCTTATACTGAGCTTTAGGCATCCCCTTTTTCTTCTTTTCCTTTTTTTGTGAAAGAGTGAGTACAACTTCCCTCTTCATATTGACTTCTTGAAAAATTTCTCATGTGTTGAATTTTCTTGCCTATTCCCTACCCCAGGGCCTTTTTTGAGGGCAGGTGTCATTTAGAGCACTGCAGTCCTTGTGACTCGTAATCAACCATTAGCACTGGGTTTAAAGCTGCTGTTGTGGGAAACAGCCACAAGGCGGCAGCATTATTACGTTCTCAACTCTTGCTACTAGGGCAACAGAGTCTTCCTGGAGGTAGTGTTCCGAGGTTGTAAACTAGAGTGGAATGTGCTGGGACAAGCCCCCAGAACTTTATGTCTCCTTCCTTATGTTTGTTTTTTAAATTTAATTTCTATTTCTTATCGGAGTAAATTTGATTAGAGTGTTTTGATTGTCTGGCTGTACAGAATCTGCTCAATGATTCATACATATGTCTGTGCATCTTCGGATCCTGTTGGCATGTATGTGATTACAGAATGTATATTTTAAAGGTATTGTGATTATATAATTTATATAGTTTATATGTTATATGTTTATATACATTTAACAAACATTACTATATGTATGTAAACGCCATAGTCCTAATTTACCCATCCTCCCACCTTTCATTTTGGCTAACCATTAGTTTATTTGATAAGTCTGTGAGTGTCTTTTTTTGTGGAAATATGTTCATTGGTAGCAATCTTAGGATAACATGTGTAAATGATATCATAGGATATTTGTCATACCTTTTTTTTTTTTAATTAATAGCTACTTTATTTATTTATTTATTTATTTATTTATCTATTTATTTAGCTGTGTTGGGTCTTCGTTTCGTGCGAGGGCTTTCTCTAGTTGCGGCAAGCGGGAGCCACTCTTCATTGCGGTGCGCAGGCCTCTCACTATCGTGGCCCCTCCCGTTACGGGTCACAGGCTCCAGATGCGCAGGCTCAGCAGTTGTGGCTCACGGTCCCAGTTGCTCCGTGGCACGTGGGATCCTCCCAGACCAGGGCTCGAACCCGCGTCCCCTGCATTAGCAGGCAGATTCTCAACCACTGCGCCACCAGGGAAGCCCCTGTCATACCCTATTGACTTACTTAACCTTATATGGTTATTTCTAGGCTCAACTGTAGTCCTGAACACGGCATTGTTCGTTTTGTTCCCGAGGCTACTATTCCATTCTGTCGATAGACCACTTCTTCTTTGTCCATTCATCTGTTTATGGATCTTTTTTTGTTTCCATTTCTTGGCTATTTCAATATTGCTGCAGTGCACATTTGCCTGCCTCTGTCTTTCCGATTCTGGTGGTCTTAAGTTATAGGCCCAAAAGGTGCCCTGCCGCATCATATGGTAGCTCAGTTTTTACCCTGTAAAGCAGCTCGATTCAGTTTGCGTTAGAGCTGTTATCACTTTACATCCCACCAGCAGCTAGAAGGTACACAGTTCTCTAAAACCCCTTCAGCATTTATAGTTTGTAGACTTTTTGCTGATGGTCATGATTGGTGTGAGCTGAAACCTTTTTGAATTTGAATTTGCCTGTGGCTAATAATTCCTTATACTGAGCTTTAGGCATGTCCTCTTTTTTCTTTTCCTTTTTTTTAAAGAGTGAGTACAACTTCCCTCCTCTTATTGACTTCTTGAAAATTTTCTCATGTCTTGAATTTTTTTGCCTATTGCCTACCGCAGGGCATTTTTTGAGGGCAGGTGTCATTTAGAGCCCTGCAGTCCTTGTGACTATTAAGCAACAATTGGCACTGGGTATAAAGCTGCTGTTGTGGGAAACAGCCACAAGGCGGCAGCATTATTACGTTCTCAACTCTTGTTACTAGGGCAACAGAGTCTTCCTCTAGGTAGTGTTCCGAGGTTATAAATTAGAGTGGAATGTGCTGGGAGAAGCCCGGAGAAGTTTATGTCTCCTTACATATGTTTGTTTTTTAAATTTAATTTCTATTTCTTATCGGAGTAAATTTGATTAGAGTGTTTTGATTGTCTGGCTGTACAGAATCGGCTCAATGATTCATACATATGTCTGTTCATCTTCGGATCCTGTTAGCATGTATGTGATTACACAATGTATATTTTAAAGGTATTGGTGATTATATAATTCATATAGTTTATCTGTTATATGTTTATATACATTTAACATACATTAGTATATGTATGTAAACGCCATAGTCCTAATTTACCCATCCTCCCACCTTTCATTTTGGCTAACCATTAGTTTATTTGATAAGTCTGTGAGTGTCTGTTTTTGTGGAAATATGTTCATTGGTAGCAATCTTAGGATAACATGTATAAATGATATCATAGGATATTTGTCATACCTTTTTGACTTACTTAACCTTATATGATTATTTCTAGGCTCAACTGTAGTCCTGAACACGGCATTGTTCATTTTTTTTCCGAGGCTACTATTCCATTCTGTCCATATACCACTTCTTCTTTGTCCATTCATCTGTTTATGGATCTTTTTTTGCTTCCATTTCTTGGCTATTTCAATATTGCTGCAGTGCACATTTGCCTGCCTCTGTCTTTCCGATTCTGGTGGTCTTAGGTTATAGGCCCAAAAGGTGCCCTGCCGCATCATATGGTAGCTCAGTTTTTACCTTGTAAAGCAGCTCGATTCAGTTTGCGTTAGTGCTGTTACCACTTTACATCCCACCAGCAGCTAGAAGGTACACAGTTCTCTAAAACCCCTTCAGCATTTATAGTTTGTAAACTTTTTGCTGGTGGTCATGACTGGTGTGAGCTGAAACCTTTTTGAATTTGAATTTGCCTGTGGCTTATAATTCCTTATACTGAGCTTTAGGCATGTCCTTTTTTTTCTTTTCCTTTTTTTTAAAGAGTGAGTACAACTTCCCTCCTCTTATTGACTTCTTGAAAATTTTCTCATGTCTTGAATTTTCTTGCCTATTCCCTACCCCAGGGCCTTTTTTGAAGGCAGGTGTCATTTAGTGCCCTGCAGTCCTTGTGACTATTAAGCAACAATAGGCACTGGGTATAAAGCTGCTGTTGTGGGGAACAGCCACAAGGCGGCAGCATTATTACGTTCTCAACTCTTGTTACTAGGGCAACAGAGTCTTCCTCTAGGTAGTGTTCCGTGGTTGTGAGTTAGAGTGGAATGTGCTGGGAGAAGCCCCGAGAAGTTTATGTCTCCTTACTTCTGTTTGTTTTTTAAATTTAATTTCTATTTCTTATCGGAGTAAATTTGATTAGAGTGTTTTCATTGTCTGGCTGTACAGAATCTGCTCCATGATTCATACATATGTCTGTTCATCTTCGGATCCTGTTAGCATGTATGTGATTACAGAATGTATATTTTAAAGGTATTGTGATTATATAAATTATATAGTTTATATGTTATATGTTTATATACATTTAACAAACATTACTATATGTATGTTAGCGCCATAGTCCTAATTTACCCATACTCCCACCTTTCATTTTGGCTAACCATTAGTTTATTTGATAAGTCTGTGAGTGTCTTTTTTTGTGGAAATATGTTCATTGGTAGCAATCTTAGGATAACATGTATAAATGATATCATAGGATATTTGTCATCCCCTTTTTTTAAAATTAATAGCTACTTTATTTATTTATTTATCTATTTATTTAGCTGTGTTGGGTCTTCGTTTCGTGCGAGGGCTTTCTCTAGTTGCGGCAAGCGGGGGCCACTCTTCATTGCGGTGCGCGGGCCTCTCTGTATCGTGGCCCCTCCCGTTGCGTGGCACAGGCCCCAGATGCGCAGGCTCAGCAGTTGTGGCTCACGGTCCCAGTTGCTCCGTGGCACGTGGGATCCTCCCAGACCAGGGCTCGAACCCGCGTCCCCTGCATTAGCAGGCAGATTCTCAACCACTGCGCCACCAGGGAAGCCCCTGTCATACCCTTTTGACTTACTTAACGTTATATGATTATTCCTAGGCTCAACTGTAGTCCTGAAAATGGCATTGTTCATTTTGTTCCCGAGGCTTCTATTCCATTTGGTACGTATACCACTTCGTCTTTGTCCATTCATCTGTTTATGGACCTTTTTTTGCTTCCATGTCTTGGCTATTTCAATATTGCTGCAGTGCACATTTGCCTGCCTCTGTCTTTCCGATTCTGGTGGTCTTAGTTAATAGGCTGAAAAGGTGCCCTGTCGCATCATATGGTAGCTCAGTTTTTACGTTGTAAAGCAGCTCCATTCCGTTTTTGTTAGTGCTGTTACCACTTTAGATCCCACCAGAGCTAGGAGGTACAGAGTTCTCTAAAACCCCTTCTGCATTTATAGTTTGTGGACTTTTTGCTGATGGCCATTTGACCTGTGTGAGCTGAAACCTTTTTGGAGGTTGGATAGGCATGTGGCTAATCATTCCTTATACTGAGCTTTAGGCATCCCCTTTTTCTTCTTTTCCTTTTTTTGTGAAAGAGTGAGTACAACTTCCCTCTTCATATTGACTTCTTGAAAAATTTCTCATGTGTTGAATTTTCTTGCCTATTCCCTACCCCAGGGCCTTTTTTGAGGGCAGGTGTCATTTAGAGCACTGCAGTCCTTGTGACTCGTAAGCAACCATTAGCACTGGGTTTAAAGCTGCTGTTGTGGGAAACAGCCACAAGGCGGCAGCATTATTACGTTCTCAACTCTTGCTACTAGGGCAACAGAGTCTTCCTGGAGGTAGTGTTCCGAGGTTGTAAACTAGAGTGGAATGTGCTGGGACAAGCCCCCAGAACTTTATGTCTCCTTCCTTATGTTTGTTTTTTAAATTTAATTTCTATTTCTTATCGGAGTAAATTTGATTAGAGTGTTTTGATTGTCTGGCTGTACAGAATCTGCTCAATGATTCATACATATGTCTGTGCATCTTCGGATCCTGTTGGCATGTATGTGATTACAGAATGTATATTTTAAAGGTATTGTGATTATATAATTTATATAGTTTATATGTTATATGTTTATATACATTTAACAAACATTACTATATGTATGTAAACGCCATAGTCCTAATTTACCCATCCTCCCACCTTTCATTTTGGCTAACCATTAGTTTATTTGATAAGTCTGTGAGTGTCTTTTTTTGTGGAAATATGTTCATTGGTAGCAATCTTAGGATAACATGTGTAAATGATATCATAGGATATTTGTCATACCTTTTTTTTTAAATTAATAGCTACTTTATTTATTTATTTATTTATTTATTTATCTATTTATTTAGCTGTGTTGGGTCTTCGTTTCGTGCGAGGGCTTTCTCTAGTTGCGGCAAGCGGGAGCCACTCTTCATTGCGGTGCGCAGGCCTCTCACTATCGTGGCCCCTCCCGTTACGGGTCACAGGCTCCAGATGCGCAGGCTCAGCAGTTGTGGCTCACGGTCCCAGTTGCTCCGTGGCACGTGGGATCCTCCCAGACCAGGGCTCGAACCCGCGTCCCCTGCATTAGCAGGCAGATTCTCAACCACTGCGCCACCAGGGAAGCCCCTGTCATACCCTATTGACTTACTTAACCTTATATGGTTATTTCTAGGCTCAACTGTAGTCCTGAACACGGCATTGTTCATTTTGTTCCCGAGGCTACTATTCCATTCTGTCGATAGACCACTTCTTCTTTGTCCATTCATCTGTTTATGGATCTTTTTTTGTTTCCATTTCTTGGCTATTTCAATATTGCTGCAGTGCACATTTGCCTGCCTCTGTCTTTCCGATTCTGGTGGTCTTAAGTTATAGGCCCAAAAGGTGCCCTGCCGCATCATATGGTAGCTCAGTTTTTACCCTGTAAAGCAGCTCGATTCAGTTTGCGTTAGAGCTGTTATCACTTTACATCCCACCAGCAGCTAGAAGGTACACAGTTCTCTAAAACCCCTTCAGCATTTATAGTTTGTAGACTTTTTGCTGAAGGTCATGATTGGTGTGAGCTGAAACCTTTTTGAATTTGAATTTGCCTGTGGCTAATAATTCCTTATACTGAGCTTTAGGCATGTCCTCTTTTTTCTTTTCCTTTTTTTTAAAGAGTGAGTACAACTTCCCTCCTCTTAATGACTTCTTGAAAATTTTCTCATGTCTTGAATTTTTTTGCCTATTCCCTACCGCAGGGCATTTTTTGAGGGCAGGTGTCATTTAGAGCCCTGCAGTCCTTGTGACTATTAAGCAACAATTGGCACTGGGTATAAAGCTGCTGTTGTGGGAAACAGCCACAAGGCGGCAGCATTATTACGTTCTCAACTCTTGTTACTAGGGCAACAGAGTCTTCCTCTAGGTAGTGTTCCGAGGTTATAAATTAGAGTGGAATGTGCTGGGAGAAGCCCAGAGAAGTTTATGTCTCCTTACATATGTTTGTTTTTTAAATTTAATTTCTATTTCTTATCGGAGTAAATTTGATTAGAGTGTTTTGATTGTCTGGCTGTACAGAATCGGCTCAATGATTCATACATATGTCTGTTCATCTTCGGATCCTGTTAGCATGTATGTGATTACACAATGTATATTTTAAAGGTATTGGTGATTATATAATTCATATAGTTTATCTGTTATATGTTTATATACATTTAACATACATTAGTATATGTATGTAAACGCCATAGTCCTAATTTACCCATCCTCCTACCTTTCATTTTGGCTAACCATTAGTTTATTTGATAAGTCTGTGAGTGTCTGTTTTTGTGGAAATATGTTCATTGGTAGCAATCTTAGGATAACATGTATAAATGATATCATAGGATATTTGTCATACCTTTTTGACTTACTTAACCTTATATGATTATTTCTAGGCTCAACTGTAGTCCTGAACACGGCATTGTTCATTTTTTTTCTGAGGCTACTATTCCATTCTGTCCATATACCACTTCTTCTTTGTCCATTCATCTGTTTATGGATCTTTTTTTGCTTCCATTTCTTGGCTATTTCAATATTGCTGCAGTGCACATTTGCCTGCCTCTGTCTTTCCGATTCTGGTGGTCTTAGGTTATAGGCCCAAAAGGTGCCCTGCCGCATCATATGGTAGCTCAGTTTTTACCTTGTAAAGCAGCTCGATTCAGTTTGCGTTAGTGCTGTTACCACTTTACATCCCACCAGCAGCTAGAAGGTACACAGTTCTCTAAAACCCCTTCAGCATTTATAGTTTGTAGACTTTTTGCTGATGGTCATGATTGGTGTGAGCTGAAACCTTTTTGAATTTGAATTTGCCTGTGGCTTATAATTCCTTATACTGAGCTTTAGGCATGTCCTTTTTTTTCTTTTCCTTTTTTTTAAAGAGTGAGTACAACTTCCCTCCTCTTATTGACTTCTTGAAAATTTTCTCATGTCTTGAATTTTCTTGCCTATTCCCTACCCCAGGGCCTTTTTTGAAGGCAGGTGTCATTTAGTGCCCTGCAGTCCTTGTGACTATTAAGCAACAATAGGCACTGGGTATAAAGCTGCTGTTGTGGGAAACAGCCACAAGGCGGCAGCATTATTACGTTCTCAACTCTTGTTACTAGGGCAACAGAGTCTTCCTCTAGGTAGTGTTCCGAGGTTGTGAGTTAGAGTGGAATGTGCTGGGAGAAGCCCCGAGAAGTTTATGTCTCCTTACTTCTGTTTGTTTTTTAAATTTAATTTCTATTTCTTATCGGAGTAAATTTGATTAGAGTGTTTTCATTGTCTGGCTGTACAGAATCTGCTCCATGATTCATACATATGTCTGTTCATCTTCGGATCCTGTTAGCATGTATGTGATTACAGAATGTATATTTTAAAGGTATTGTGATTATATAAATTATATAGTTTATATGTTATATGTTTATATACATTTAACAAACATTACTATATGTATGTTAGCGCCATAGTCCTAATTTACCCATCCTCCCACCTTTCATTTTGGCTAACCATTAGTTTATTTGATAAGTCTGTGAGTGTCTTTTTTTGTGGAAATATGTTCATTGGTAGTAATCTTAGGATAACATGTATAAATGATATCATAGGATATTTGTCATCCCCTTTTTTTAAAATTAATAGCTACTTTATTTATTTATTTATCTATTTATTTAGCTGTGTTGGGTCTTCGTTTCGTGCGAGGGCTTTCTCTAGTTGCGGCAAGCGGGGGCCACTCTTCATTGCGGTGCACGGGCCTCTCTGTATCGTGGCCCCTCCCGTTGCGTGGCACAGGCTCCAGATGCGCAGGCTCAGCAGTTGTGGCTCACGGTCCCAGTTGCTCCGTGGCACGTGGGATCCTCCCAGACCAGGGCTCGAACCCGCGTCCCCTGCATTAGCAGGCAGATTCTCAACCACCGCGCCACCAGGGAAGCCCCTGTCATACCCTTTTGACTTACTTAACGTTATATGATTATTCCTAGGCTCAACTGTAGTCCTGAAAATGGCATTGTTCATTTTGTTCCCGAGGCTTCTATTCCATTTGGTACGTATACCACTTCGTCTTTGTCCATTCATCTGTTTATGGACCTTTTTTTGCTTCCATGTCTTGGCTATTTCAATATTGCTGCAGTGCACATTTGCCTGCCTCTGTCTTTCCGATTCTGGTGGTCTTAGTTAATAGGCTGAAAAGGTGCCCTGTCGCATCATATGGTAGCTCAGTTTTTACGTTGTAAAGCAGCTCCATTCCGTTTTTGTTAGTGCTGTTACCACTTTAGATCCCACCAGAGCTAGGAGGTACAGAGTTCTCTAAAACCCCTTCTGCATTTATAGTTTGTGGACTTTTTGCTGATGGCCATTTGACCTGTGTGAGCTGAAACCTTTTTGGAGGTTGGATAGGCATGTGGCTAATCATTCCTTATACTGAGCTTTAGGCATCCCCTTTTTCTTCTTTTCCTTTTTTTGTGAAAGAGTGAGTACAACTTCCCTCTTCATATTGACTTCTTGAAAAATTTCTCATGTGTTGAATTTTCTTGCCTATTCCCTACCCCAGGGCCTTTTTTGAGGGCAGGTGTCATTTAGAGCACTGCAGTCCTTGTGACTCGTAATCAACCATTAGCACTGGGTTTAAAGCTGCTGTTGTGGGAAACAGCCACAAGGCGGCAGCATTATTACGTTCTCAACTCTTGCTACTAGGGCAACAGAGTCTTCCTGGAGGTAGTGTTCCGAGGTTGTAAACTAGAGTGGAATGTGCTGGGACAAGCCCCCAGAACTTTATGTCTCCTTCCTTATGTTTGTTTTTTAAATTTAATTTCTATTTCTTATCGGAGTAAATTTGATTAGAGTGTTTTGATTGTCTGGCTGTACAGAATCTGCTCAATGATTCATACATATGTCTGTGCATCTTCGGATCCTGTTGGCATGTATGTGATTACAGAATGTATATTTTAAAGGTATTGTGATTATATAATTTATATAGTTTATATGTTATATGTTTATATACATTTAACAAACATTACTATATGTATGTAAACGCCATAGTCCTAATTTACCCATCCTCCCACCTTTCATTTTGGCTAACCATTAGTTTATTTGATAAGTCTGTGAGTGTCTTTTTTTGTGGAAATATGTTCATTGGTAGCAATCTTAGGATAACTTGTATAAATGATATCATAGGATATTTGTCATACCCTTTTTTTAATTAATAGCTACTTTATTTATTTATTTATCTATTTATTTAGCTGTGTTGGGTCTTCGTTTCGTGCGAGGGCTTTCTCTAGTTGCGGCAAGCGGGGGCCACTCTTCATTGCGGTGCGCGGGCCTCTCACTATCGTGGCCCCTTCCGTTGCGGGGCACAGGCTCCAGATGCGCAGGCTCAGCAGTTGTGGCTCACGGTCCCAGTTGCTCTGTGGCACGTGGGATCCTCCCAGACCAGGGCTCGAACCCGCGTCCCCTGCATTAGCAGGCAGATTCTCTATCACTGCGCCACCAGGGAAGCCCCTGTCATACCCTTTTGACTTACTTAACCTTATATGATTATTTCTAGGCTCAACTGTAGTCCTGAAAACGGCATTGTTCATTTTGTTCCCGAGGCTTCTATTCCATTTGGTACGTATACCACTTCGTCTTTGTCCATTCATCTGTTTATGGACCTTTTTTTTGCTTCCATGTCTTGGCTATTTCAATATTGCTGCCGTGCACATTTGCCTGCCTCTGTCTTTCCGATTCTGGTGGTCTTAGTTAATAGGCTCAAAAGGTGCCCTGTCGCATCATATGGTAGCTCAGTTTTTACCTTGTAAAGCAGCTCCATTCCGTTTTTGTTAGTGCTGTTACCACTTTAGATCCCACCAGAGCTAGGAGGTACAGAGTTCTCTAAAACCCCTTCTGCATTTATAGTTTGTGGACTTTTTGCTGATGGCCATTTGACCTGTGTGAGCTGAAACCTTTTTGGAGGTTGGATAGGCATGTGGCTAATAATTCCTTACACTGAGCTTTAGGCATCCCCTTTTTCTTCTTTTCCTTTTTTTGTTAAAGAGTGAGTACAACTTCCCTCTTCATATTGACTTCCTGAAAAATTTCTCATGTGTTGAATTTTCTTGCCTATTCCCTACCCCAGGGCCTTTTTTGAAGGCAGGTGTCATTTAGTGCCCTGCAGTCCTTGTGACTATTAAGCAACAATAGGCACTGGGTATAAAGCTGCTGTTGTGGGAAACAGCCACAAGGCGGCAGCATTATTACGTTCTCAACTCTTGTTACTAGGGCAACAGAGTCTTCCTCTAGGTAGTGTTCCGAGGTTGTGACTTAGAGTGGAATGTGCTGGGAGAAGCCCCGAGAAGTTTATGTCTCCTTACTTCTGTTTGTTTTTTAAATTTAATTTCTATTTCTTATCGGAGTAAATTTGATTAGAGTGTTTTCATTGTCTGGCTGTACAGAATCTGCTCAATGATTCATACATATGTCTGTTCATCTTCGGATCCTGTTAGCATGTATGTGATTACACAATATATATTTTAAAGGTATTGGTGATTATATAATTCATATAGTTTATCTGTTATATGTTTACATACATTTAACATACATTAGTATATGTATGTAAACGCCATAGTCCTAATTTACCCATCCTCCCACCTTTCATTTTGGCTAACCATTAGTTTATTTGATAAGTCTGTGAGTGTCTTTTTTTGTGGAAATATGTTCATTGGTAGCAATCTTAGGATAACATGTATAAATGATATCATAGGATATTTGTCATACCCTTTTGACTTACTTAACCTTATATGATTATTTCTAGGCTCAACTGTAGTCCTGAAAACGGCATTGTTCATTTTGTTCCCGAGGCTTCTATTCCATTTGGTACGTATACCACTTCGTCTTTGTCCATTCATCTGTTTATGGACCTTTTTTTGCTTCCATGTCTTGGCTATATCAATGTTGTTGCAGTTCACATTTGCCTGCCTCTGTCTTTCCTATTCTGGTGGTCTTAGGTTATAGGCCCAAAAGGTGCCCTGCCGCATCATATGGTAGCTCAATTTTTACCTTTGTAGCAGCTCCATTCAGTTTTCGTTAGTGCTGTTACCACTTTACATCCCACGAGCAGCTAGAAGGTACACATTTTTCTCAAACCCCTTAAGCATTTATAGTTTGTAGTCTTTTTGCTGATGGTCATGACTGGTGTGAGCTGAAACCTTTTTGAATTTGAATTTGCATGTGGCTAATAATTCCTTATACTGAGCTTTAAGCATGTCCTTTTTTTTCTTTTCCTTTTTTTGATAAAGAGTGAGTACAACTTCCCTCTTCATATTGACTTCTTGAAAAATTTCTCATGTGTTGAATTTTCTTGCCTATTCCCCACTCCAGGGCATTTCTTGAGGGCAGGTGTCATTTAGAGCCCTGCAATCCTTGTGACTATGAAGCAACCATTAGCAGTGTGTTTAAAGCTGCTGTTGTGGGAAACAGCCACAAGGCAGCAGCATTATTACATTCTCAATTCTTGTTACTAGGGCAAAAGAGTCTTCCTGGAGGTAGTGTTCCGAGGTTGTAAACTAGAGTGGAATGTGCTGGGACAAGCCCCCAGAACTTTATGTCTCCTTACTTATGTTTGTTTTTTAAATTTAATTTCTATTTCTTATCGGAGTAAATTTGATTAGAGTGTTTTGATTGTCTGGCTGTACAGAATCTACTCAATGATTCACACATATGTCTGTTCCTCTTCGGATCATGTTAGCATGTATGGAATTACAGAATGTATATTTTAAAGGTATTGTGATTATATAATATATTTAGTTTGTATGTTTTTTGTTTATATACATTTAACAAACATTACTATATGTATTTTAACCCCATCGTCCTAATTTACCCATCCTCCCACCTTTCATTTCGGCTAACAATTAGTTTATTTGATAAGTCTGTGAGTGTCTTTTTTTGTGGAAATATGTTCATTGGTAGCAATCTTAGGATAACATGTATAAATGATATCATACGATATTTGTCATACCTTTTTGACTTACTTAACCTTATATGATTATTTCTAGGCTCAACTGTTGTCCTGAACACGGCATTGTTTATTTTTTTTCCGAGGCTACTATTCCATGCTGTCCATATACCTCTTCTTTTTGTCCATTCATCTGTTTATGGATCTTTTTTTGCTTCCATTTCTTGGCTATTTCAATATTGCTGCAGTGCACATTTGCCTGCCTCTGTCTTTCCGATTCTGGTGGTCTTAGGTTATAGGCCCAAAAGGTGCCCTGCCGCATCGTATGGTAGCTCAGGTTTTACCTTGTAAAGCAGCTCGATTCAGTTTGCGTTAGTGCTGTTACCACTTTACATCCCACCAGCAGCTAGAAGGTACACAGTTCTCTAAAACCCCTTCAGCATTTATAGTTTGTAGACTTTTTGCTGATGGTCATGACTGGTGTGAGCTGAAACCTTTTTGAATTTGAATTTGCCTATGGCTAATAATTCCTTATACTGAGCTTTAGGCATGTCCTTTTTTTTCTTTTCCTTTTTTTTAAAGCGTGAGTACAACTTCCTTCCTCTTATTGACTTCTTGAAAATTTTCTCATGTCTTGAATTTTCTTGCCTATTCCCTACCGCAGGGCATTTTTTGAGGGCAGGTGTCATTTAGAGCCCTGCAGTCCTTGTGACTATTAAGCAACAATTGGCACTGGGTATAAAGCTGCTGTTGTGGGAAACAGCCACAAGGCGGCAGCATTATTACGTTCTCAACTCTTGTTATTAGGGCAACAGAGTCTTCCTGGAGGTAGTGTTCCGAGGTTGTAAACTGGAGTGGAATGTGCTGGGACAAGCCCCCAGAACTTCATGTCTCCTTACTTCTGTTTGTTTTTTCAATTTAATTTCTATTTCTTATCGGAGTAAATTTGATTAGAGTGTTTTGATTGTCTGGCTGTACAGAATCTGCCCAATGATTCATACATATGTCTGTTCATCTTCGGATCCTGTTAGCATGTATGTGATTACAGAATGTATATTTTAAAGGTATTGTGATTATATAATTTATATAGTTTATATGTTATATGTTTATATACGTTTAACAAACATTACTATATGTATGTTAACGCCATAGTCCTAATTTACCCATCCTCCCACCTTTCATTTTGGCTAACCATTAGTTTATTTGATAAGTCTGTGAGTGTCTGTTTTTGTGGAAATATGTTCATTGGTAGCAATCTTAGGATAACATGTATAAATGATATCATAGGATATTTGTCATCCCCTTTTTTTTTTAATTAATAGCTACTTTATTTATTTATTTATCTGTTTATTTAGCTGTGTTGGGTCTTGTTTCGTGGGAGGGCTTTCTCTAGTTGCGGCAAGCGGGGGCCACTCTTCATTGCGGTGCGCGGGCCTCTCACTATCGTGGCCCCTCCCGTTGCGGGGCACAGGCTCCAGATGCGCAGGCTCAGCAGTTGTGGCTCACGGTCCCAGTTGCTCCGTGGCACGTGGGATCCTCCCAGACCAGGGCTCGAACCCGCGTCCCCTGCATTATCAGGCAGATTCTCAACCACTGCGCCACCAGGGAAGTTCCTGTCATATCCTTTTCACTTACTTAACCTTATATGAGTATTTCTAGGCTCAACTATAGCCCTGAAAACGGCATTGTTCATTTTGTTACCGAGGCTTCTATTCCATTTGGTACGTATACCACTTCGTCTTTGTCCATTCATCTGTTTATGGACCTTTTTTTTGCTTCCATGTTTTGGCTATTTCAATATTGCTGCAGTGCACATTTGCCTGCCTCTGTCTTTCCGATTCTGGTGGTCTTAGTTAATAGGCTCAAAAGGTGCCCTGTCGCATCATATGGTAGCTCAGTTTTTACCTTGTAAAGCAGCTCCATTCCGTTTTTGTTAGTGCTGTTACCACTTTAGATCCCACCAGAGCTAGGAGGTACAGAGTTCTCTAAAACCCCTTCTGCATTTATAGTTTGTGGACTTTTTGCTGATGGCCATTTGACCTGTGTGAGCTGAAACCTTTTTGGAGGTTGGATAGGCATGTGGCTAATAATTCCTTATACTGAGCTTTAGGCATCCCCTTTTTCTTCTTTTCCTTTTTTTGTGAAAGAGTGAGTACAACTTCCCTCTTCATATTGACTTCTTGAAAAATTTCTCATGTGTTGAATTTTCTTGCCTATTCCCTACCCCAGGGCCTTTTTTGAGGGCAGGTGTCATTTAGAGCCCTGCAGTCCTTGTGACTCGTAAGCAACCATTAGCACTGGGTTTAAAGCTGCTGTTGTGGGAAACAGCCACAAGGCGGCAGCATTATTACGTTCTCAACTCTTGCTACTAGGGCAACAGAGTCTTCCTGGAGATAGTGTTCTGAGGTTGTAAACTAGAGTGGAATGTGCTGGGACAAGCCCCCAGAACTTTATGTCTCCTTACTTATGTTTGTTTTTTTAATTTAATTTCTATTTCTTATCGGAGTAAATTTCATTACAGTGTTTTGATTGTCTGGATGTACAGAATCTGCCCAATGATTCATACATATGTCTGTTCATCTTCGGATCCTGTTAGCATGTATGTGATTACAGAATGTATATTTTAAAGGTATTGTGATTATATAATTTATATAGTTTATATGTTATATGTTTATATACGTTTAACAAACATTACTATATGTATGTTAACGCCATAGTCCTAATTTACCCATCCTCCCACCTTTCATTTTGGCTAACCATTAGTTTATTTGATAAGTCTGTGAGTGTCTTTTTTTGTGGAAATATGTTCATTGGTAGCAATCTTAGGATAACATGTATAAATGATATCATAGGATATTTGTCATCCCCTTTTTTTTTAATTAATAGCTACTTTATTTATTTATTTATCTGTTTATTTAGCTGTGTTGGGTCTTGTTTCGTGGGAGGGCTTTCTCTAGTTGCGGCAAGCGGGGGCCACTCTTCATTGCGGTGCGCGGGCCTCTCACTACCGTGGCCCCTCCCGTTGCGGGGCACAGGCTCCAGATGCGCAGGCTCAGCAGTTGTGGCTCACGGTCCCAGTTGCTCCGTGGCACGTGGGATCCTCCTAGACCAGGGCTCGAACCCGCGTCCCCTGCATTAGCAGGCAGATTCTCAACCACTGCGCCACCAGGGAAGTTCCTGTCATATCCTTTTCACTTACTTAACCTTATATGAGTATTTCTAGGCTCAACTGTAGCCCTGAAAACGGCATTGTTCATTTTGTTCCCGAGGCTTCTATTCCATTTGGTACGTATACCACTTCGTCTTTGTCCATTCATCTGTTTATGGACCTTTTTTTTGCTTCCATGTCTTGGCTATTTCAATATTGCTGCAGTGCACATTTGCCTGCCTCTGTCTTTCCGATTCTGGTGGTCTTAGTTAATAGGCTCAAAAGGTGCCCTGTCGCATCATATGGTAGCTCAGTTTTTACCTTGTAAAGCAGCTCCATTCCGTTTTTGTTAGTGCTGTTACCACTTTAGATCCCACCAGAGCTAGGAGGTACAGAGTTCTCTAAAACCCCTTCTGCATTTATAGTTTGTGGACTTTTTGCTGATGGCCATTTGAGCTGTGTGAGCTGAAACCTTTTTGGAGGTTGGATAGGCATGTGGCTAATAATTCCTTATACTGAGCTTTAGGCATCCCCTTTTTCTTCTTTTCCTTTTTTTGTTAAAGAGTGAGTACAACTTCCCTCTTCATATTGACTTCTTGAAAAATTTCTCATGTGTTGAATTTTCTTGCCTATTCCCTACCCCAGGGCCTTTTTTGAGGGCAGGTGTCATTTAGAGTCCTGCAGTCCTTGTGACTCGTAAGCAACCATTAGCACTGGGTTTAAAGCTGCTGTTGTGGGAAACAGCCACAAGGCGGCAGCATTATTACGTTCTCAACTCTTGCTACTAGGGCAACAGAGTCTTCCTGGAGGTAGTGTTCCGAGGTTGTAAACTAGAGTGGAATGTGCTGGGACAAGCCCCCAGAACTTTATGTCTGCTTACATATGTTTGTTTTTTAAATTTAATTTCTATTTCTTATCAGAGTAAATTTGATTAGAGTGTTTTGATTGTCTGGCTGTACAGAATCTGCTCAATGATTCATACATATGTCTGTTCATCTTCGGATCCTGTTAGCATGTATGTGATTACAGAATGTATATTTTAAAGGTATTGTGATTATGTAATTTATATAGTTTATATGTTATATGTTTATATACATTTAACAAACATTACTATATGTATGATAACGCCATAGTCCTAATTTACCCATCCTGCCACCTTTCATTTTGGCTAACCATCAGTTTATTTGGTAAGTCTGTGAGTGTCTTTTTTGTGGAAATATGTTCATTGGTAGCAATCTTAGGATAACTTGTATAAATGATATCATAGGATATTTGTCATACCCTTTTTTTTTAATTAATAGCTACTTTATTTATTTATTTATCTATTTATTTAGCTGTGTTGGGTCTTCGTTTCGTGCGAGGGCTTTCTCTAGTTGCGGCAAGCGGGGGCCACTCTTCATTGCGGTGCGCGGGCCTCTCACTATCGTGGCCCTTTCCGTTGCGGGGCACAGGCTCCAGATGCGCAGGCTCAGCAGTTGTGGCTCACGGTCCCAGTTGCTCCGTGGCACGTGGGATCCTCCCAGACCAGGGCTCGAACCCGCGTCCCCTGCATTAGCAGGCAGATTCTCTATCACTGCGCCACCAGGGAAGCCCCTGTCATACCCTTTTGACTTACTTAACCTTATATGATTATTTCTAGGCTCAACTGTAGTCCTGAAAACGGCATTGTTCATTTTGTTCCCGAGGCTTCTATTCCATTTGGTACGTATACCACTTCGTCTTTGTCCATTCATCTGTTTATGGACCTTTTTTTTGCTTCCATGTCTTGGCTATATCAATGTTGTTGCAGTTCACATTTGCCTGCCTCTGTCTTTCCGATTCTGGTGGTCTTAGGTTATAGGCCCAAAAGGTGCCCTGCCGCATCATATGGTAGCTCAATTGTTACCTTTGTAGCAGCTCCATTCAGTTTTCGTTAGTGCTGTTACCACTTTACATCCCACGAGCAGCTAGAAGGTACACATTTTTCTCAAACCCCTTAAGCATTTCTAGTTTGTAGTCTTTTTGCTGATGGTCATGACTGGTGTGAGCTGAAACCTTTTTGAATTTGAATTTGCATGTGGCTAATAATTCCTTATACTGAGCTTTAAGCATGTCCTTTTTTTTCTTTTCCTTTTTTTGATAAAGAGTGAGTACAACTTCCCTCTTCATATTGACTTCTTGAAAAATTTCTCATGTGTTGAATTTTCTTGCCTATTCCCCACTCCAGGGCATTTCTTGAGGGCAGGTGTCATTTAGAGCCCTGCAATCCTTGTGACTATGAAGCAACCATTAGCAGTGTGTTTAAAGCTGCTGTTGTGGGAAACAGCCACAAGGCAGCAGCATTATTACATTCTCAATTCTTGTTACTAGGGCAACAGAGTCTTCCTGGAGGTAGTGTTCCGAGGTTGTAAACTAGAGTGGAATGTGCTGGGACAAGCCCCCAGAACTTTATGTCTCCTTACTTATGTTTGTTTTTTAAATTTAATTTCTATTTCTTATCGGAGTAAATTTGATTAGAGTGTTTTGATTGTCTGGCTGTACAGAATCTACTCAATGATTCACACATATGTCTGTTCCTCTTCGGATCATGTTAGCATGTATGGAATTACAGAATGTATATTTTAAAGGTATTGTGATTATATAATTTATATAGTTTGTATGTTTTTTGTTTATATACATTTAACAAACATTACTATATGTATGTTAACCCCATAGTCCTAATTTACCCATCCTCCCACCTTTCATTTTGGCTAACAATTAGTTTATTTGATAAGTCTGTGAGTGTCTTTTTTTGTGGAAATATGTTCATTGGTAGCAATCTTAGGATAACATGTATAAATGATATCATAGGATATTTGTCATACCTTTTTGACTTACTTAACCTTATATGATTATTTCTAGGCTCAACTGTAGTCCTGAACACGGCATTGTTTATTTTTTTTCCGAGGCTACTATTCCATGCTGTCCATATACCTCTTCTTTTTGTCCATTCATCTGTTTATGGATCTTTTTTTGCTTCCATTTCTTGGCTATTTCAATATTGCTGCAGTGCACATTTGCCTGCCTCTGTCTTTCCGATTCTGGTGGTCTTAGGTTATAGGCCCAAAAGGTGCCCTGCCGCATCATATGGTAGCTCAGGTTTTACCTTGTAAAGCAGCTCGATTCAGTTTGCGTTAGTGCTGTTACCACTTTACATCCCACCAGCAGCTAGAAGGTACACAGTTCTCTAAAACCCCTTCAGCATTTATAGTTTGTAGACTTTTTGCTGATGGTCATGACTGGTGTGAGCTGAAACCTTTTTGAATTTGAATTTGCCTATGGCTAATAATTCCTTATACTGAGCTTTAGGCATGTCCTTTTTTTTCTTTTCCTTTTTTTTAAAGCGTGAGTACAACTTCCCTCCTCTTATTGACTTCTTGAAAATTTTCTCATGTCTTGAATTTTCTTGCCTATTCCCTACCGCAGGGCATTTTTTGAGGGCAGGTGTCATTTAGAGCCCTGCAGTCCTTGTGACTATTAAGCAACAATTGGCACTGGGTATAAAGCTGCTGTTGTGGGAAACAGCCACAAGGCGGCAGCATTATTACGTTCTCAACTCTTGTTACTAGGGCAACAGAGTCTTCCTGGAGGTAGTGTTCCGAGGTTGTAAACTAGAGTGGAATGTGCTGGGACAAGCCCCCAGAACTTCATGTCTCCTTACTTCTGTTTGTTTTTTCAATTTAATTTCTATTTCTTATCGGAGTAAATTTGATTAGAGTGTTTTGATTGTCTGGCTGTACAGAATCTGATCAATGATTCATACATATGTCTGTTCATCTTCGGATCCTGTTAGCATGTATGTGATTACACAATATATATTTTAAAGGTATTGGTGATTATATAATTCATATAGTTTTTCTGTTATATGTTTATATACATTTAACATACATTAGTATATGTATGTAAACACCATAGTCCTAATTTACCCATCCTCCCACCTTTCATTTTGGCTAACCATTAGTTTATTTGATAAGTCTGTGATTGTCTTTTTTTGTGGAAATATGTTCATTGGTAGCAATCTTAGGATAACATGTATAAATGATATCATAGGATATTTGTCATACCCTTTTTTTTTAATTAATATCTACTTTATTTATTTATTTATCTATTTATTTAGCTGTGTTGGGTCTTCGTTTCGTGCGAGGGCTTTCTCTAGTTGCGGCAAGCGGGGGCCACTCTTCATTGCGGTGCGCGGGCCTCTCACTATCGTGGCCCCTTCCGTTGCGGGGCACAGGCTCCAGATGCGCAGGCTCAGCAGTTGTGGCTCACGGTCCCAGTTGCTCTGTGGCACGTGGGATCCTCCCAGACCAGGGTTCGAACCCGCGTCCCCTGCATTAGCAGGCAGATTCTCTATCACTGCGCCACCAGGGAAGCCCCTGTCATACCCTTTTGACTTACTTAACCTTATATGATTATTTCTAGGCTCAACTGTAGTCCTGAAAACGGCATTGTTCATTTTGTTCCCGAGGCTTCTATTCCATTTGGTACGTATACCACTTCGTCTTTGTCCATTCATCTGTTTATGGATCTTTTTTTTGCTTCCATGTCTTGGCTATTTCAATATTGCTGCAGTGCACATTTGCCTGCCTCTGTCTTTCCGATTCTGGTGGTCTTAGTTAATAGGCTCAAAAGGTGCCCTGTCGCATCATATGGTAGCTCAGTTTTTACCTTGTAAAGCAGCTCCATTCCGTTTTTGTTAGTGCTGTTACCACTTTAGATCCCACCAGAGCTAGGAGGTACAGAGTTCTCTAAAACCCCTTCTGCATTTATAGTTTGTGGACTTTTTGCTGATGGCCATTTGACCTGTGTGAGCTGAAACCTTTTTGGAGGTTGGATAGGCATGTGGCTAATAATTCCTTACACTGAGCTTTAGGCATCCCCTTTTTCTTCTTTTCCTTTTTTTGTTAAAGAGTGAGTACAACTTCCCTCTTCATATTGACTTCCTGAAAAATTTCTCATGTGTTGAATTTTCTTGCCTATTCCCTACCCCAGGGCCTTTTTTGAAGGCAGGTGTCATTTAGTGCCCTGCAGTCCTTGTGACTATTAAGCAACAATAGGCACTGGGTATAAAGCTGCTGTTGTGGGAAACAGCCACAAGGCGGCAGCATTATTACGTTCTCAACTCCTGTTACTAGGGCAACAGAGTCTTCCTCTAGGTAGTGTTCCGAGGTTGTGACTTAGAGTGGAATGTGCTGGGAGAAGCCCCGAGAAGTTTATGTCTCCTTACTTCTGTTTGTTTTTTAAATTTAATTTCTATTTCTTATCGGAGTAAATTTGATTAGAGTGTTTTCATTGTCTGGCTGTACAGAATCTGCTCAATGATTCATACATATGTCTGTTCATCTTCGGATCCTGTTAGCATGTATGTGATTACACAATATATATTTTAAAGGTATTGGTGATTATATAATTCATATAGTTTATCTGTTATATGTTTACATACATTTAACATACATTAGTATATGTATGTAAACGCCATAGTCCTAATTTACCCATCCTCCCACCTTTCAGTTTGGCTAACCATTAGTTTATTTGATAAGTCTGTGAGTGTCTTTTTTTGTGGAAATATGTTCATTGGAAGCAATCTTAGGATAACATGTATAAATGATATCATAGGATATTTGTCATACCCTTTTGACTTACTTAACCTTATATGATTATTTCTAGGCTCAACTGTAGTCCTGAAAACGGCATTGTTCATTTTGTTCCCGAGGCTTCTATTCCATTTGGTACGTATACCACTTCGTCTTTGTCCATTCATCTGTTTATGGACCTTTTTTTTGCTTCCATGTCTTGGCTATATCAATGTTGTTGCAGTTCACATTTGCCTGCCTCTGTCTTTCCGATTCTGGTGGTCTTAGGTTATAGGCCCAAAAGGTGCCCTGCCGCATCATATGGTAGCTCAATTGTTACCTTTGTAGCAGCTCCATTCAGTTTTCGTTAATGCTGTTACCACTTTACATCCCACGAGCAGCTAGAAGGTACACATTTTTCTCAAACCCCTTAAGCATTTCTAGTTTGTAGTCTTTTTGCTGATGGTCATGACTGGTGTGAGCTGAAACCTTTTTGAATTTGAATTTGCATGTGGCTAATAATTCCTTATACTGAGCTTTAAGCATGTCCTTTTTTTTCTTTTCCTTTTTTTGATAAAGAGTGAGTACAACTTCCCTCTTCATATTGACTTCTTGAAAAATTTCTCATGTGTTGAATTTTCTTGCCTATTCCCCACTCCAGGGCATTTCTTGAGGGCAGGTGTCATTTAGAGCCCTGCAATCCTTGTGACTATGAAGCAACCATTAGCAGTGTGTTTAAAGCTGCTGTTGTGGGAAACAGCCACAAGGCAGCAGCATTATTACATTCTCAATTCTTGTTACTAGGGCAACAGAGTCTTCCTGGAGGTAGTGTTCCGAGGTTGTAAACTAGAGTGGAATGTGCTGGGACAAGCCCCCAGAACTTTATGTCTCCTTACTTATGTTTGTTTTTTAAATTTAATTTCTATTTCTTATCGGAGTAAATTTGATTAGAGTGTTTTGATTGTCTGGCTGTACAGAATCTACTCAATGATTCACACATATGTCTGTTCCTCTTCGGATCATGTTAGCATGTATGGAATTACAGAATGTATATTTTAAAGGTATTGTGATTATATAATTTATATAGTTTGTATGTTTTTTGTTTATATACATTTAACAAACATTACTATATGTATGTTAACCCCATAGTCCTAATTTACCCATCCTCCCACCTTTCATTTTGGCTAACAATTAGTTTATTTGATAAGTCTGTGAGTGTCTTTTTTTGTGGAAATATGTTCATTGGTAGCAATCTTAGGATAACATGTATAAATGATATCATAGGATATTTGTCATACCTTTTTGACTTACTTAACCTTATATGATTATTTCTAGGCTCAACTGTAGTCCTGAACACGGCATTGTTTATTTTTTTTCCGAGGCTACTATTCCATGCTGTCCATATACCTCTTCTTTTTGTCCATTCATCTGTTTATGGATCTTTTTTTGCTTCCATTTCTTGGCTATTTCAATATTGCTGCAGTGCACATTTGCCTGCCTCTGTCTTTCCGATTCTGGTGGTCTTAGGTTATAGGCCCAAAAGGTGCCCTGCCGCATCATATGGTAGCTCAGGTTTTACCTTGTAAAGCAGCTCGATTCAGTTTGCGTTAGTGCTGTTACCACTTTACATCCCACCAGCAGCTAGAAGGTACACAGTTCTCTAAAACCCCTTCAGCATTTATAGTTTGTAGACTTTTTGCTGATGGTCATGACTGGTGTGAGCTGAAACCTTTTTGAATTTGAATTTGCCTATGGCTAATAATTCCTTATACTGAGCTTTAGGCATGTCCTTTTTTTTCTTTTCCTTTTTTTTAAAGCGTGAGTACAACTTCCCTCCTCTTATTGACTTCTTGAAAATTTTCTCATGTCTTGAATTTTCTTGCCTATTCCCTACCGCAGGGCATTTTTTGAGGGCAGGTGTCATTTAGAGCCCTGCAGTCCTTGTGACTATTAAGCAACAATTGGCACTGGGTATAAAGCTGCTGTTGTGGGAAACAGCCACAAGGCGGCAGCATTATTACGTTCTCAACTCTTGTTACTAGGGCAACAGAGTCTTCCTGGAGGTAGTGTTCCGAGGTTGTAAACTAGAGTGGAATGTGCTGGGACAAGCCCCCAGAACTTCATGTCTCCTTACTTCTGTTTGTTTTTTCAATTTAATTTCTATTTCTTATCGGAGTAAATTTGATTAGAGTGTTTTGATTGTCTGGCTGTACAGAATCTGATCAATGATTCATACATATGTCTGTTCATCTTCGGATCCTGTTAGCATGTATGTGATTACACAATATATATTTTAAAGGTATTGGTGATTATATAATTCATATAGTTTTTCTGTTATATGTTTATATACATTTAACATACATTAGTATATGTATGTAAACACCATAGTCCTAATTTACCCATCCTCCCACCTTTCATTTTGGCTAACCATTAGTTTATTTGATAAGTCTGTGATTGTCTTTTTTTGTGGAAATATGTTCATTGGTAGCAATCTTAGGATAACATGTATAAATGATATCATAGGATATTTGTCATACCCTTTTTTTTTAATTAATATCTACTTTATTTATTTATTTATCTATTTATTTAGCTGTGTTGGGTCTTCGTTTCGTGCGAGGGCTTTCTCTAGTTGCGGCAAGCGGGGGCCACTCTTCATTGCGGTGCGCGGGCCTCTCACTATCGTGGCCCCTTCCGTTGCGGGGCACAGGCTCCAGATGCGCAGGCTCAGCAGTTGTGGCTCACGGTCCCAGTTGCTCTGTGGCACGTGGGATCCTCCCAGACCAGGGCTCGAACCCGCGTCCCCTGCATTAGCAGGCAGATTCTCTATCACTGCGCCACCAGGGAAGCCCCTGTCATACCCTTTTGACTTACTTAACCTTATATGATTATTTCTAGGCTCAACTGTAGTCCTGAAAACGGCATTGTTCATTTTGTTCCCGAGGCTTCTATTCCATTTGGTACGTATACCACTTCGTCTTTGTCCATTCATCTGTTTATGGATCTTTTTTTTGCTTCCATGTCTTGGCTATTTCAATATTGCTGCAGTGCACATTTGCCTGCCTCTGTCTTTCCGATTCTGGTGGTCTTAGTTAATAGGCTCAAAAGGTGCCCTGTCGCATCATATGGTAGCTCAGTTTTTACCTTGTAAAGCAGCTCCATTCCGTTTTTGTTAGTGCTGTTACCACTTTAGATCCCACCAGAGCTAGGAGGTACAGAGTTCTCTAAAACCCCTTCTGCATTTATAGTTTGTGGACTTTTTGCTGATGGCCATTTGACCTGTGTGAGCTGAAACCTTTTTGGAGGTTGGATAGGCATGTGGCTAATAATTCCTTACACTGAGCTTTAGGCATCCCCTTTTTCTTCTTTTCCTTTTTTTGTTAAAGAGTGAGTACAACTTCCCTCTTCATATTGACTTCCTGAAAAATTTCTCATGTGTTGAATTTTCTTGCCTATTCCCTACCCCAGGGCCTTTTTTGAAGGCAGGTGTCATTTAGTGCCCTGCAGTCCTTGTGACTATTAAGCAACAATAGGCACTGGGTATAAAGCTGCTGTTGTGGGAAACAGCCACAAGGCGGCAGCATTATTACGTTCTCAACTCCTGTTACTAGGGCAACAGAGTCTTCCTCTAGGTAGTGTTCCGAGGTTGTGACTTAGAGTGGAATGTGCTGGGAGAAGCCCCGAGAAGTTTATGTCTCCTTACTTCTGTTTGTTTTTTAAATTTAATTTCTATTTCTTATCGGAGTAAATTTGATTAGAGTGTTTTCATTGTCTGGCTGTACAGAATCTGCTCAATGATTCATACATATGTCTGTTCATCTTCGGATCCTGTTAGCATGTATGTGATTACACAATATATATTTTAAAGGTATTGGTGATTATATAATTCATATAGTTTATCTGTTATATGTTTACATACATTTAACATACATTAGTATATGTATGTAAACGCCATAGTCCTAATTTACCCATCCTCCCACCTTTCAGTTTGGCTAACCATTAGTTTATTTGATAAGTCTGTGAGTGTCTTTTTTTGTGGAAATATGTTCATTGGAAGCAATCTTAGGATAACATGTATAAATGATATCATAGGATATTTGTCATACCCTTTTGACTTACTTAACCTTATATGATTATTTCTAGGCTCAACTGTAGTCCTGAAAACGGCATTGTTCATTTTGTTCCCGAGGCTTCTATTCCATTTGGTACGTATACCACTTCGTCTTTGTCCATTCATCTGTTTATGGACCTTTTTTTTGCTTCCATGTCTTGGCTATATCAATGTTGTTGCAGTTCACATTTGCCTGCCTCTGTCTTTCCGATTCTGGTGGTCTTAGGTTATAGGCCCAAAAGGTGCCCTGCCGCATCATATGGTAGCTCAATTGTTACCTTTGTAGCAGCTCCATTCAGTTTTCGTTAGTGCTGTTACCACTTTACATCCCACGAGCAGCTAGAAGGTACACATTTTTCTCAAACCCCTTAAGCATTTCTAGTTTGTAGTCTTTTTGCTGATGGTCATGACTGGTGTGAGCTGAAACCTTTTTGAATTTGAATTTGCATGTGGCTAATAATTCCTTATACTGAGCTTTAAGCATGTCCTTTTTTTTCTTTTCCTTTTTTTGATAAAGAGTGAGTACAACTTCCCTCTTCATATTGACTTCTTGAAAAATTTCTCATGTGTTGAATTTTCTTGCCTATTCCCCACTCCAGGGCATTTCTTGAGGGCAGGTGTCATTTAGAGCCCTGCAATCCTTGTGACTATGAAGCAACCATTAGCAGTGTGTTTAAAGCTGCTGTTGTGGGAAACAGCCACAAGCCAGCAGCATTATTACATTCTCAATTCTTGTTACTAGGGCAACAGAGTCTTCCTGGAGGTAGTGTTCCGAGGTTGTAAACTAGAGTGGAATGTGCTGGGACAAGCCCCCAGAACTTTATGTCTCCTTACTTATGTTTGTTTTTTAAATTTAATTTCTATTTCTTATCGGAGTAAATTTGATTAGAGTGTTTTGATTGTCTGGCCGTACAGAATCTACTCAATGATTCACACATATGTCTGTTCCTCTTCGGATCATGTTAGCATGTATGGAATTACAGAATGTATATTTTAAAGGTATTGTGATTATACAATTTATTTAGTTTGTATGTTTTTTGTTTATATACGTTTAACAAACATTACTATATGTATGTTAACCCCATAGTCCTAATTTACCCATCCTCCCACCTTTCATTTCGGCTAACAATTAGTTTATTTGATAAGTCTGTGAGTGTCTTTTTTTGTGGAAATATGTTCATTGGTAGCAATCTTAGGATAACATGTATAAATGATATCATAGGATATTTGTCATACCTTTTTGACTTACTTAACCTTATATGATTATTTCTAGGCTCAACTGTAGTCCTTAACACGGCATTGTTTATTTTTTTTCCGAGGCTACTATTCCATGCTGTCCATATACCTCTTCTTTTTGTCCATTCATCTGTTTATGGATCTTTTTTTGCTTCCATTTCTTGGCTATTTCAATATTGCTGCAGTGCACATTTGCCTGCCTCTGTCTTTCCGATTCTGGTGGTCTTAGGTTATAGGCCCAAAAGGTGCCCTGCCGCATCGTATGGTAGCTCAGGTTTTACCTTGTAAAGCAGCTCGATTCAGTTTGCGTTAGTGCTGTTACCACTTTACATCCCACCAGCAGCTAGAAGGTACACAGTTCTCTAAAACCCCTTCAGCATTTATAGTTTGTAGACTTTTTGCTGATGGTCATGACTGGTGTGAGCTGAAACCTTTTTGAATTTGAATTTGCCTATGGCTAATAATTCCTTATACTGAGCTTTAGGCATGTCCTTTTTTTTCTTTTCCTTTTTTTTAAAGCGTGAGTACAACTTCCTTCCTCTTATTGACTTCTTGAAAATTTTCTCATGTCTTGAATTTTCTTGCCTATTCCCTACCGCAGGGCATTTTTTGAGGGCAGGTGTCATTTAGAGCCCTGCAGTCCTTGTGACCATTAAGCAACAATTGGCACTGGGTATAAAGCTGCTGTTGTGGGAAACAGCCACAAGGCGGCAGCATTATTACGTTCTCAACTCTTGTTACTAGGGCAACAGAGTCTTCCTGGAGGTAGTGTTCCGAGGTTGTAAACTGGAGTGGAATGTGCTGGGACAAGCCCCCAGAACTTCATGTCTCCTTACTTCTGTTTGTTTTTTCAATTTAATTTCTATTTCTTATCGGAGTAAATTTGATTAGAGTGTTTTGATTGTCTGGCTGTACAGAATCTGCCCAATGATTCATACATATGTCTGTTCATCTTCGGATCCTGTTAGCATGTATGTGATAACAGAATGTATATTTTAAAGGTATTGTGATTATATAATTTATATAGTTTATATGTTATATGTTTATATACGTTTAACAAACATTACTATATGTATGTTAACGCCATAGTCCTAATTTACCCATCCTCCCACCTTTCATTTTGGCTAACCATTAGTTTATTTGATAAGTCTGTGAGTGTCTGTTTTTGTGGAAATATGTTCATTGGTAGCAATCTTAGGATAACATGTATAAATGATATCATAGGATATTTGTCATCCCCTTTTTTTTTAATTAATAGCTACTTTATTTATTTATTTATCTGTTTATTTAGCTGTGTTGGGTCTTGTTTCGTGGGAGGGCTTTCTCTAGTTGCGGCAAGCGGGGGCCACTCTTCATTGCGGTGCGCGGGCCTCTCACTATCGTGGCCCCTCCCGTTGCGGGGCACAGGCTCCAGATGCGCAGGCTCAGCAGTTGTGGCTCACGGTCCCAGTTGCTCCGTGGCACGTGGGATCCTCCCAGACCAGGGCTCGAACCCGCGTCCCCTGCATTAGCAGGCAGATTCTCAACCACTGCGCCACCAGGGAAGTTCCTGTCATATCCTTTTCACTTACTTAACCTTATATGAGTATTTCTAGGCTCAACTGTAGCCCTGAAAACGGCATTGTTCATTTTGTTCCCGAGGCTTCTATTCCATTTGGTACGTATACCACTTCGTCTTTGTCCATTCATCTGTTTATGGACCTTTTTTTTGCTTCCATGTTTTGGCTATTTCAATATTGCTGCAGTGCACATTTGCCTGCCTCTGTCTTTCCGATTCTGGTGGTCTTAGTTAATAGGCTCAAAAGGTGCCCTGTCGCATCATATGGTAGCTCAGTTTTTACCTTGTAAAGCAGCTCCATTCCGTTTTTGTTAGTGCTGTTACCACTTTAGATCCCACCAGAGCTAGGAGGTACAGAGTTCTCTAAAACCCCTTCTGCATTTATAGTTTGTGGACTTTTTGCTGATGGCCATTTGAGCTGTGTGAGCTGAAACCTTTTTGGAGGTTGGATAGGCATGTGGCTAATAATTCCTTATACTGAGCTTTAGGCATCCCCTTTTTCTTCTTTTCCTTTTTTTGTGAAAGAGTGAGTACAACTTCCCTCTTCATATTGACTTCTTGAAAAATTTCTCATGTGTTGAATTTTCTTGCCTATTCCCTACCCCAGGGCCTTTTTTGAGGGCAGGTGTCATTTAGAGTCCTGCAGTCCTTGTGACTCGTAAGCAACCATTAGCACTGGGTTTAAAGCTGCTGTTGTGGGAAACAGCCACAAGGCGGCAGCATTATTACGTTCTCAACTCTTGCTACTAGGGCAACAGAGTCTTCCTGGAGGTAGTGTTCCGAGGTTGTAAACTAGAGTGGAATGTGCTGGGACAAGCCCCCAGAACTTTATGTCTACTTACATATGTTTGTTTTTTAAATTTAATTTCTATTTCTTATCAGAGTAAATTTGATTAGAGTGTTTTGATTGTCTGGCTGTACAGAATCTGCTCAATGATTCATACATATGTCTGTTCATCTTCGGATCCTGTTAGCATGTATGTGATTACAGAATGTATATTTTAAAGGTATTGTGATTATATAATTTATATAGTTTATATGTTATATGTTTATATACATTTAACAAACATTACTATATATATGTTAACGCCATAGTCCTAATTTACCCATCCTGCCACCTTTCATTTTGGCTAACCATTAGTTTATTTGATAAGTCTGTGAGTGTCTTTTTTTGTGGAAATATGTTCATTGGTAGCAATCTTAGGATAACTTGTATAAATGATATCATAGGATATTTGTCATACCCTTTTTTTTTAATTAATAGCTACTTTATTTATTTATTTATCTATTTATTTAGCTGTGTTGGGTCTTCGTTTCGTGCGAGGGCTTTCTCTAGTTGCGGCAAGCGGGGGCCACTCTTCATTGCGGTGCGCGGGCCTCTCACTATCGTGGCCCCTCCCGTTGCGGGGCACAGGCTCCAGATGCGCAGGCTCAGCAGTTGTGGCTCACGGTCCCAGTTGCTCTGTGGCACGTGGGATCCTCCCAGACCAGGGCTCGAACCCGCGTCCCCTGCATTAGCAGGCAGATTCTCTATCACTGCGCCACCAGGGAAGCCCCTGTCATACCCTTTTGACTTACTTAACCTTATATGATTATTTCTAGGCTCAACTGTAGTCCTGAAAACGGCATTGTTCATTTTGTTCCCGAGGCTTCTATTCCATTTGGTACGTATACCACTTCGTCTTTGTCCATTCATCTGTTTATGGACCTTTTTTTTGCTTCCATGTCTTGGCTATTTCAATATTGCTGCCGTGCACATTTGCCTGCCTCTGTCTTTCCGATTCTGGTGGTCTTAGTTAATAGGCTCAAAAGGTGCCCTGTCGCATCATATGGTAGCTCAGTTTTTACCTTGTAAAGCAGCTCCATTCCGTTTTTGTTAGTGCTGTTACCACTTTAGATCCCACCAGAGCTAGGAGGTACAGAGTTCTCTAAAACCCCTTCTGCATTTATAGTTTGTGGACTTTTTGCTGATGGCCATTTGACCTGTGTGAGCTGAAACCTTTTTGGAGGTTGGATAGGCATGTGGCTAATAATTCCTTACACTGAGCTTTAGGCATCCCCTTTTTCTTCTTTTCCTTTTTTTGTTAAAGAGTGAGTACAACTTCCCTCTTCATATTGACTTCCTGAAAAATTTCTCATGTGTTGAATTTTCTTGCCTATTCCCTACCCCAGGGCCTTTTTTGAGGGCAGGTGTCATTTAGAGTCCTGCAGTCCTTGTGACTCGTAAGCAACCATTAGCACTGGGTTTAAAGCTGCTGTTGTGGGAAACAGCCACAAGGCGGCAGCATTATTACGTTCTCAACTCTTGCTACTAGGGCAACAGAGTCTTCCTGGAGGTAGTGTTCCGAGGTTGTAAACTAGAGTGGAATGTGCTGGGACAAGCCCCCAGAACTTTATGTCTCCTTACATATGTTTGTTTTTTAAATTTAATTTCTATTTCTTATCAGAGTAAATTTGATTAGAGTGTTTTGATTGTCTGGCTGTACAGAATCTGCGCAATGATTCATACATATGTCTGTTCATGTTCGGATCCTGTTAGCATGTATGTGATTACAGAATGTATATTTTAAAGGTATTGTGATTATGTAATTTATATAGTTTATATGTTATATGTTTATATACATTTAACAAACATTACTATACGTATGATAACGCCATAGTCCTAATTTACCCATCCTGCCACCTCTCATTTTGGCTAACCATCAGTTTATTTGATAAGTCTGTGAGTGTCTTTTTTGTGGAAATATGTTCATTGGTAGCAATCTTAGGATAACTTGTATAAATGATATCATAGGATATTTGTCATACCCTTTTTTTTTAATTAATAGCTACTTTATTTATTTATTTATCTATTTATTTAGCTGTGTTGGGTCTTCGTTTCGTGCGAGGGCTTTCTCTAGTTGCGGAAAGCGGGGGCCACTCTTCATTGCGGTGCGCGGGCCTCTCACTATCGTGGCCCCTTCCGTTGCGGGGCACAGGCTCCAGATGCGCAGGCTCAGCAGTTGTGGCTCACGGTCCCAGTTGCTCCGTGGCACGTGGGATCCTCCCAGACCAGGGCTCGAACCCGCGTCCCCTGCATTAGCAGGCAGATTCTCTATCACTGCGCCACTAGGGAAGCCCCTGTCATACCCTTTTGACTTACTTAACCTTATATGATTATTTCTAGGCTCAACTGTAGTCCTGAACACGGCATTGTTTATTTTTTTTCCGAGGCTACTATTCCATGCTGTCCATATACCTCTTCTTTTTGTCCATTCATCTGTTTATGGATCTTTTTTTGCTTCCATTTCTTGGCTATTTCAATATTGCTGCAGTGCACATTTGCCTGCCTCTGTCTTTCCGATTCTGGTGGTCTTAGGTTATAGGCCCAAAAGGTGCCCTGCCGCATCATATGGTAGCTCAGGTTTTACCTTGTAAAGCAGCTCGATTCAGTTTGCGTTAGTGCTGTTACCACTTTACATCCCACCAGCAGCTAGAAGGTACACAGTTCTCTAAAACCCCTTCAGCATTTATAGTTTGTAGACTTTTTGCTGATGGTCATGACTGGTGTGAGCTGAAACCTTTTTGAATTTGAATTTGCCTATGGCTAATAATTCCTTATACTGAGCTTTAGGCATGTCCTTTTTTTTCTTTTCCTTTTTTTTAAAGCGTGAGTACAACTTCCCTCCTCTTATTGACTTCTTGAAAATTTTCTCATGTCTTGAATTTTCTTGCCTATTCCCTACCGCAGGGCATTTTTTGAGGGCAGGTGTCATTTAGAGCCCTGCAGTCCCTGTGACTATTAAGCAACAATTGGCACTGGGTATAAAGCTGCTGTTGTGGGAAACAGCCACAAGGCGGCAGCATTATTACGTTCTCAACTCTTGTTACTAGGGCAACAGAGTCTTCCTGGAGGTAGTGTTCCGAGGTTGTAAACTAGAGTGGAATGTGCTGGGACAAGTCCCCAGAACTTCATGTCTCCTTACTTCTGTTTGTTTTTTCAATTTAATTTCTATTTCTTATCGGAGTAAATTTGATTAGAGTGTTTTGATTGTCTGGCTGTACAGAATCTGCTCAATGATTCATACATATGTCTGTTCATCTTCGGATCCTGTTAGCATGTATGTGATTACAGAATATATATTTTAAAGGTATTGGTGATTATATAATTCATATAGTTTTTCTGTTATATGTTTATATACATTTAACATACATTAGTATATGTATGTAAACACCATAGTCCTAATTTACCCATCCTCCCACCTTTCATTTTGGCTAACCATTAGTTTATTTGATAAGTCTGTGAGTGTCTTTTTTTGTGGAAATATGTTCATTGGTAGCAGTCTTAGGATAACATGTATAAATGATATCATAGGATATTTGTCATACCCTTTTTTTTAAATTAATAGCTACTTTATTTATTTATTTATCTATTTATTTAGCTGTGTTGGGTCTTCGTTTCGTGCGAGGGCTTTCTCTACTTGCGGCAAGCGGGAGCCACTCTTCATTGCGGTGCGCGGGCCTCTCACTATCGTGGCCCCTCCCGTTGCGGGTCACAGGCTCCAGATGCGCAGGCTCAGCAGTTGTGGCTCACGGTCCCAGTTGCTCCGTGGCACGTGGGATCCTCCCAGACCAGGGCTCGAACCCGCGTCCCCTGCATTAGCAGGCAGATTCTCAACCACTGCGCCACCAGGGAAGCCCCTGTCATACCCTTTTGACTTACTTAACCTTATATGATTATTTCTAGGCTCAACTGTAGTCCTGAAAACGGCATTGTTCATTTTGTTCCCGAGGCTTCTATTCCATTTGGTACGTATACCACTTCGTCTTTGTCCATTCATCTGTTTATGGACCTATTTTTTGCTTCCATGTCTTGGCTATTTCAATATTGCTGCAGTGCACATTTGCCTGCCTCTGTCTTTCCGATTCTGGTGGTCTTAGTTAATAGGCTCAAAAGATGCCCTGTCGCATCATATGGTAGCTCAGTTTTAACCTTGTAAAGCAGCTCCATTCCGTTTTTGTTAGTGCTGTTACCACTTTAGATCCCACCAGAGCTAGGAGGTACAGAGTTCTCTAAAACCCCTTCTGCATTTATAGTTTGTGGACTTTTTGCTGATGGCCATTTGACCTGTGTGAGCTGAAACCTTTTTGGAGGTTGGATAGGCATGTGGCTAATAATTCCTTACACTGAGCTTTAGGCATCCCCTTTTTCTTCTTTTCCTTTTTTTGTTAAAGAGTGAGTACAACTTCCCTCTTCATATTGACTTCTTGAAAAATTTCTCATGTGTTGAATTTTCTTGCCTATTCCCTACCCCAGGGCCTTTTTTGAGGGCAGGTGTCATTTAGAGCCCTGCAGTCCTTGTGACTCGTAAGCAACCATTAGCACTGGGTTTAAAGCTGCTGTTGTGGGAAACAGCCACAAGGCGGCAGCATTATTACGTTCTCAGCTCTTGTTACTAGGGCAACAGAGTCTTCCTGGAGGTAGTGTTCCGAGGTTGTAAAGTAGAGTGGAATGTGCTGGGACAAGCCCCCAGAACTTTATGTCTCCTTACTTATGTTTGTTTTTTAAATTTAATTTCTATTTCTTATCGGAGTAAATTTGATTAGAGTGTTTTGATTGTCTGGATGTACAGAATCTGCCCAATGATTCATACATATGTCTGTTCATCTTCGGATCCTGTTAGCATGTATGTGATTACAGAATGTATATTTTAAAGGTATTGTGATTATATAATTTATATAGTTTATATGTTATATGTTTATATACATTAAACAAACATTACTATATGTATGTAAACGCCATAGTCCTAATTTACCCATCCTCCCACCTTTCATTTTGGCTAACCATTAGTTTATTTGATAAGTCTGTGAGTGTCTTTTTTTGTGGAAATATGTTCATTGGTAGCAATCTTAGGATAACATGTATAAATGATATCATAGGATATTTGTCATACCCATTTTTTTAAATTAATAGCTACTTTATTTATTTATTTATCTATTTATTTAGCTGTGTTGGGTCTTCGTTTCGTGCGAGGGCTTTCTCTAGTTGCGGCAAGCGGGGGCCTCTCTTCATTGCGGTGCGTGGGCCTCTCACTATCGTGGCCCCTCCCGTTGCGGGGCACAGGCTCCAGATGCGCAGGCTCAGCAGTTGTGGCTCATGGTCCCAGTTGCTCCATGGCACGTGGGATCCTCACAGACCAGGGCTCGAACCCGCGTCCCCTGCATTAGCAGGCAGATTCTCAACCACTGCGCCACCAGGGAAGCCCCTGTCATACCCTTTTGACTTACTTAACCTTATATGACTATTTGTAGGCTCAACTGTAGTCCTGAAAGCGGCATTGTTCATTTTGTTCCCGAGGCTTCTATTCCATTTGGTACGTACACCACTTCGTCTTTGTCCATTAATCTGTTTATGGACCTTTTTTTGCTTCCATGTCTTGGCTATATCAATGTTGTTGCAGTTCACATTTCCCTGCCTCTGTCTTTCCGATTCTGGTGGTCTTAGGTTATAGGCCCAAAAGGTGCCCTGCCGCATCATATGGTAGCTCAATTTTTACCTTTGTAGCAGCTCCATTCAGTTTTCGTTAGTGCTGTTACCACTTTACATCCCACCAGCGGCTAGAAGGTACACATTTTTCTAAAACCCCTTTAGCATTTATAGTATGTAGTCTTTTTGCTGATGGTCATGACTGGTGTGAGCTGAAACCTTTTTGAATTTGAATTTGCATGTGGCTAATAATTCCTTATACTGAGCTTTAAGCATATCCTTTTTTTTCTTTTCCTTTTTTGATAAAGAGTGAGTACAACTTCCCTCTTCATATTGACTTCTTGAAAAATTTCTCATGTGTTGAATTTTCTTGCCTATTCCCCACTCCAGGGCATTTCTTGAGGGCAGGTGTCATTTAGAGCCCTGCAATCCTTGTGACTATGAAGCAACCATTAGCAGTGGGTTTAAAGCTGCTGTTGTGGGAAACAGCCACAAGGCAGCAGCATTATTACGTTCTCAATTCTTGTTACTAGGGCAACAGAGTCTTCCTGGAGGTAGTGTTCCGAGGTTGTAAACTAGAGTGGAATGTGCTGGGACAAGCCCCCAGAACTTTATGTCTCCTTACATATGTTTGTTTTTTAAATTTAATTTCTATTTCTTATCGGAGTAAATTTGATTAGAGTGTTTTGATTGTCTGGCTTTACAGAATCTGCTCAATGATTCACACATATGTCTGTTCATCTTCGGATCCTGTTAGCATGTATGGGATTACAGAATGTATATTTTAAAGGTATTGTGATTATATAATTTATATAGTTTATATGTTATTTGTTTATATACATTTAACAAACATTACTATATGTATGTTAACGTCATAGTCCTAATTTACCCATCCTCCCACCTTTCATTTTGGCTAACCATTAGTTTATTTGATAAGTCTGTGAGTGTCTTTTTTTGTGGAAATATGTTCATTGGTAGCAATCTTAGGATAACATGTATAAATGATATCATAGGATAATTGTCATACCTTTTTGACTTACTTAACCTTATATGATTATTTCTAGGCTCAACTGTAGTCCTGAACACGGCATTGTTCATTTTTTTTCCGAGGCTACTATTCCATTCTGTCCATATACCACTTCTTCTTTGTCCATTCATCTGTTTATGGATCTTTTTTTGCTTCCATTTCTTGGCTATTTCAAGATTGCTGCAGTGCACATTTGCCTGCCTCTGTCTTTCCGATTCTGGTGGTCTTCGGTTATAGGCCCAAAAGGTGCCCTGCCGCATCATATGGTAGCTCAGTTTTTACCTTGTAAAGCAGCTCGATTCAGTTTGCGTTAGTGCTGTTACCACTTTACATCCCACCAGCAGCTAGAAGGTACACAGTTCT